>NC_081352.1:55406028-55432286 GCF_029784015.1 Lycium ferocissimum
GAAAAACACCAAAACGAAGGGTGGCATATACACGTCGCAATAAAGAAGTGAACTGGGTTTATGGGTTTAAACTGACTACGATAAAGTCATGGCTACTTCAACCAAAAAAAGGGCGACCCCCTATTCAAATCAAAAGAAGTACCTCACCTCACTTACGAAGAAGTTGTTGGAGCTGGGCTCCGAACTATGAGAGTTTGCCTCCGGATCCCGAGTAGCCCCACTTACATAATGCAAAGGAGAGGGCTCGACCCCCCACAGAACCCAACCTTTGAAAGTAGGGCCTGAAAGAAATCAACTTCGGGAGAAGGGGTGCTCTCCTATCTTTTGATTAGGAAAGCGGCACATACCAGGGGGTAGCGACTATTTATGTGAAAACTTTCTCTTTTATTGGCGCCCGATAGGTAGGCTATTAGATTGAGTCGAAAGCCTACCAAGGCATAAAGGTTCCGATTCGAGCGAGAGCCCAAACGAGTGAGGCGAGAAGATCTTGATCGAAAGCTCCACTATTTTGAATAGTGAGAAAGAATGAAATTCGATCAAATCGATCACGGATGTTTTTTTCTCATCGTGTAGCCGGAGAATTCGAATACCACTACATCCTTCCATTCCTCCGGAAAGATGATCTACAAGTTCGCTGCCTCGATGGAGGTGAATTGGATTGGGCGTAAGTGGTTAAGATCCCCTATGAAATATAAAAGATCATTCATACATAACATACTCCAAGAGAACCCACTTAAAATCTTTACTGAACTATGACCGTCCATCATATTAGCAAATGGAATATGACCTAGGAACTTAGAGAATACCGAACTTGGATAATAGGTAGAAGAATGATTGGCTAGATCATTTGCTTCACTGCGGAAGAACCCCTTTCTACTCTACGTTCCCAATAAAAAGCCGTCATCCTTCTGTCGCCTGTTAGCCATACCAGACTGCTCGTGATCGCTTAGAGCCCCCCTTCCATCAATAGGTACTCCTAAGCCATCGACCACACACCCTAGCATAGCCTTTCCCGCAGGAACATCCACAAAAGATCCAAAGCAGTGCTTGACAAGATCTCTTCTTTAATAGCAGATTACCACTACGTGTTTTAATTTAGGGTCTTCTTTGTCTTTTGTAGTGAGATCTACTCCGATGCCTCCGGAGATAGACTCCTATCTATGATAACTATCTTTGTTTGGTTTATTTATTATGTTTGCATGTATGGCAAAAACCCTAGTTGAAAATGTTGACTACTTATGCTAATATAATAATAAAGACTTATCCGTATAAATGTGCTGAAAATGTAGTTCTTTCCTATTTTTTCTTTCTATAGTGGAGATAGTCGCACGTAATGATATACATCCGCTGGGACATTTGTATTTCGCTGTATTTCAAAATGATGAAATACAGCCGCTGGTGTATTTACGCGTATTTAAAAAAATTGAAATACAACCGAATCCAAAGAAAACGATGTATTCTGGGAGACTTCTGTATTTTTGAAAAATTATTGTCGAGTTTTTTTGAATTCAAAAGTTTGGAATGGAGTAATTTGAGAGAGAGACGTGAGTCGTTATGGAACTTGTAGTTATGAGTGATATATGGTTGATTTAATTTGACTTACCATTTAAAATGAAAGAAGAGAATCTGTTCCATAAATACAGCCTATTTTTACTCTGCCGGATTTTGTATTTTCGTGTATTTCAAAAATGCGAACTCTGTCGGATTTTGTCTTTTCGTGTATTTCAAAAACGCGAAATACAACCGAATTCAACAAAAACTAGCTACGATTTGTAAATATAGAAAAAGTAGCTATAAATTATTAGAAGCTATTAAAAGCTAGCTGTTTATGTAAGTTTCACATTTAAATTTCTCTAATTTTAAGGCAACTCATGTCTTCTCCTATTTTTTTTTTTTTTTAATTTTTTTTTTAGAGAAAGGTAATAACAGGGCAACTCATTTCTTTTAAGTTGTAAAAAGGGGTTGAGAGCCTAAACTTGTTTAGACAACTTAAAGATAATTATATCTTTCAAGTTAATAGACAAGAACCCAAATCATAATTATTGTGGTTTCGATGTTTTAATCAGTCATTTGATTCAAAAGTCCTAATCTACACGAATATAATTTACACAGATTTTTAAAAGCATAGCAAAAAATACTTTTCAAATATAGCCAAAATGTGGAAGTTAATTCACTAGTTGAATCAACTCAAATAATTAAATTTTAAAATAACATTTAAGTTATGATTCACTTATGCTTATTTCAAACTTTCATTTAAGTGTACATGATTTTTTTAGCTTAAATCAAATCATTTTCAAACCCTATTTACAAACAAGTACAGTATATTTTTAGCCACTCAATCGGTAACCACCTAAACAAACATTTTAAAAGGAAAATATTTTCAAAACGGATTTCTAATTCCCAAAACAAAATTAAGTGGTGACTCTGTTCAGTAAAGTCAGATTATAGATACGTTTTTAACAAGTTTAAAAACGGATAGTAACACTCAACAAATATAAGTTCTCCCCTTAATTAACTTTCAATAGTATTAAATTCAAACTCAATGGAACTACCAATATGAGGCTCTAGAATAAGCAGTAAGGGCAACTCAGAGGTAGCTAAATGCTTGAAGAGAATAAATCTTCTTCAAATACTACATTTCTATTTACAATTACAAAGAAGTTGTTTGAATGCAAAATGATAAAGTCTATCACTTTTTGAGTGAAAAATTAATACTCCATTTGCACATCAGGAATGACTCTTGGTGACATCTTGTCTAACCTTCCTTGAAGCATATGTAAGACATATATACATCCCTAAGATGGTCTAGAGAATGAGAACGTAAATAAAGCGTCTAGAGAATGAGAACGTAAATAAAGCATCTCAAAATTAAATGACATATGTTACGAAAATGCAAGACTCTTGAAGGAGGACAAGATCATAATGACATTGCACCTATCCTACTGATTCACTAGATTTACATTGTAATTTCTCTCTTGCAAGTTCCATCAGCCAACCCAAGCATTTTCCTGCTTAGAAACAAGATTTTCATCACACGAGTTTGTACTAGATAATTTTCAAATCCAATAAGTTGAGCAGCTTTTTTTTTTTTTTTTTTTTTTAAAGAGGTTTATGATGTATTCTACGGTGATAAGAACAAAGGATGATTATGAACAAATTTATCTACAACATCTATGTGATATCCCCCATGCAATTGAAACTCGAAGAACTCTCTTCTTCACAAATCGCAATTGAAGTTAAAAGTCAAATGACTCTGATACCATATCAAATTATCTCCAAATTAACTATAAGCACATAACATGTAAATGATTTAGAGAAGAACCATATAATTGAGAAGAAGAGAGGATTGCGCAGTGAAGAGAACTTTTAGAGAAGAAAACTTCTGCTATTTTTTTGTTTTTGTTTTCCACTTGGTATTCTATACTAGTAGTTGAGCCTGATTATATCTGAATTCGCGCCAGGTAAGACCCATTTCTGGAGAAAGCGCTCTCTACCAAGAATTTATTCTTAAAAATTTGACTAGCTTACAACATATGCTTCAACTTATATAAATGATACTGACTACGACATTAAGTAGCTAATTTGTTGACTAAATTGTAACTAATCATTACCCATTTAGTTTAGCTACCACATCCGCTTGTGCCTTTTTAATACTCCAATATGTTTGAGATTACTCGTTCAAAATTTAATATTGGTTAATGTTTTATTACTTTTATTTTACCCACACATTTATATTCCGTGTCAAGAATGTCCTCTATTCCAATTTATGTGGTATCGTTTTCTTATTTAACCTTTAAAAACATATACTTTTCTATATTTTGAAAAACATAACTTTAAAATTTATATTTTACTCTTCATGGCATACTTTATAGCCACATAAACTTCATAGCATAAAATCATAAGTTAAAAAAAAAAAAAATCTTAAACTCTGTCTAGGGGTAGATCTAGTGCTTCGAGTTCATCCAAATATAGTATTTCAGTGCATAACATTGATTTTTATGTGAAACTCGAAGAAATTTTAGTAAATATTAACTTTGAACATATAATTTTAAGGTACGATAAATTTAAAACAGAGTAAATTCAACTAAATTAAGCCAAATCAGCTGAAATCGAGAGAATAAAAATAGAGGAAATGAGATCTTTTGCCATTTTACAATTTGAATAGAATAAGATTTTCTTTTTAGATCTCTTACGTACAAAAAATGAAGATTTCTTATTGAAGGCTCGTAAAACTACTTTTTTATAAAGGGTTAAAAAACTATTTCTCTCGTAAATATATGCTACAATCGTATATTAACGTTAAATATAGGCTACATTGGCATCAGCCTCTACCCCAGCCGCTCGTCCTACAAAGGAAGATAGAACGGGGAAAACGTAGTTGGGGTGGGGGGTGGGGGCGTGGGGGTGGAGTTAATCCTTCAGGATAACTAGTAGGAAGAGAAGTAAAAGGGTTAAATTGTAAGTGGACTGAGTGAGTGGGGTACAACTGGTTAAAGTAACAGAGATAAAAAGTAAAAGAAGTCAGGCATTGCAGTAAAAGTTATACACCGTACAATCTTCTCATGATCTATCTACCAGGCACTGGTCAGTGGTTCACCAGGTATCAGAACTAACACCAACTCTGATTCTGATAAGCTGAAAGGCAACAGATAAAAAATACACTCCGTTTCAATTTAAGTGTCTTATTTTTTTATCTATTTAAAAAATAATATCTCTTTTTATATTTAATAAGTGAACAATTTAAATATTCTATATGACAAATTTATACCCACAAAATTCAAATGACATTTTAATACATTATACACATTTTTAATTTACGATCACAAAATCCAAAATCATTTGTTATTTCTTAAAGAGTCCGGAACCAAAATGCCCCCCAAAAAAATCACTTTGAACCTAAATACCCCAACAAAAAAAATGTTACAAAACTACCTTTAGCGCGAAGAATTCTCGCGCTAAAGCGATTCTGAGACGGAGCCGTTAACTGCTTTAGAGCAGTATTTTACTGCGTTATAGAAGTTGTTAAAAAATAATAATTCTATAACGCAGTAAAATACTGCGTTATAGAAACAGTACCAAAAAAAAATTGGCCAACTTTATTTTTTGCAACACTTAGTGTTTTATTCCATACTTTGACCAATGATTAGTCGTACAATACCTGATATTCCATACCTGATATTTTTTTCTGCATATAATAATGTAGGCTCAATACATCAAGGATACATAAACGTTCGGATCGTCATTTTAGGGGTTGAAAAGGTGCCCGAAGTAAGTTTTATTTGTAAATTTTAGGTTTAAGTGTCTATATACATAGACGTCCATTTTTGTTTGAAGATTTGTTGTCATTAGTTTAAGGTTTTTTATTTTTAGGGTTTAGATTTATTGAGATTAAAGCCGTTGCCAAAATATTTTTAATTGCTTTAGCGCAGTATTTTACTACGCTAAAGATTTTTTTTTTGTTTGTATAGCGCAGTAAAATAGCGAGCACTAAAAAAAAAAAAAATTTGGCAATTTTTTTTTTTTTGCAACACTTAGTGTGTTTTTTCATACTTTGACCAACGATTAGTCGTGTGTCAAATTTCCCGAAACGTCAATATTTTATATAGAACCTGATATTTTTTTCTGTGTACAATAATGTAGGCTCAATCAAGGATACGTATACGTTCGGATCGTCATTTTAGGGGTTGAAAAGGTGTCCGAAGTAAGTTTTGTTTGAAAAAACTTACTGTTTGACTGTAAGGTTATTTTAGTCAACTTTATATGTCGAGAAAATTAGCAGCTTTATTTTCAAAAATTGAAACCGCAAAAGTAAAATTGACATTCACAACTACATTACCCGGGATTTTTACGTTGAAATCTATTGCGTATCATCATCTTATAAGTAAATAAAACTAAAAATTTCAGGCCAATTTGGGAGAAAATTAAAATTGAATGGGATAAAAGGTATTTTTTTAAAAATTGGCTCGGCCAAATCGCCTCACGGTAGTTTGTCCGCATAGATCTCGAAAAAATGCAAAAGTTAAAAAAAAAAAACGCGTAAAACGGACATCCGAGCGCAAAGTTATGACCATCTAAAGTTTGATCACTTTACACCTAATTTTTCTCCCTATATTTTTTAGAATTATATTTATATTCAAAATAAAGTTATGTCTTGATTAAAAAATAACACGCTTAAATCAAAACCTTAAAAAATAAAACACTTAAACCTTAAACAAAATTTATTTCGGGTACCTTTTCAACCCCTAAAATGACGATCCGAAAGTTTACGTATCCTTGGTGTATTGAGCCTACATTATAGTACGCAGAAAAAAAAAATATCAGGTTCTATATAAAATATTGACGTTTCGGAGTCTTGATACAAGATTAATCGTTGGTCAAAGTATAGAAAAAACACTAAGCGCTGCAAAGAAAAGATTTATTAAAATAAGATGTTGCGATCTTTTTATGGAAAAAAAACACTAAATTCCTTAAGTGTGTTATTTTTTAATGCGTAACTTTCTTTCGAATATGTTGCAAAAAAAAAATCGAGTAAATTGGACGTCCGAGCGCAAAAAATCGCGTATATTCGAAATAAAGTTACGCTTTAAAAAATAACATACTTAAATCTAAACCCTAAAAATAAAAAGCTTTAAAAAATAACGATAATGTTTCAAACAAAAATACGTCTATATATATAGAATACTTAAACCTAAAGTTTATAAACAAAACTTACTTCGGGCACCTTTTCAACCCCTAAAATGACGATCCGAACGTTTTCGTATCCTTGATGTATTGAGCCTACATTATTGTACGCAGAAAATAATACCAGGTTCTATATAAAATATTGACGTTTCGGAGTCTTGACACACGACTAATCATTGGTCAAAATATAGAAAAAACACAAAGTGTTTCAAAAAATAAAGTTGGTCAATTTTTTTTTTTTGTACTGTTTCTATAATGCAGTATTTTACTACGTTATAGATTTTTTTTTTTTTTAACAGCTTCTATAATGCAGTAAAATACTATGCTAAAGTAGTTAATCGAATCGCTTTTCTCCTTGAACTACTTTAGCGCAATAAATTACAGCGCTAAAGGTAATTTTTAGAACATTTTTTTTTGTTGAGGTATTTTGGTTGAAAGTGATTTTTTTTTTAACATTTTGGTTCCGGGCTCTTTCTTAAACATCCGTATTGAGACGGAAGGGACTACTTAATAATTAGTGATTTATTCAAAGGAGATTACAGAAACCTTTAGTTTATGGATTTCCGTATGTGTTGTGTCAGAGACAATAGCTGCCATAAAGGCAGAATAGTTGCAGCCTGCACAGATACAACAGAGCCCCTCAATCATAATATTTTTGCTCAGTTCACTGCTCACAGAGCCCCAGTACTGTGTATGTGTATGTGTTATGTGTGTGTGTGTGTGTGTGTGAGAGAGAAAAAGATTGTCAATAATATTATGATCAGAACCTTTAGTTTTTATCCATGTACAGAAGATTCTGCAACCCAAATGGTCCCTTTAAATAAATACTCCTATTGCATTTGCCTACTACTACTGCATTTCTCTCATCTCTTTCTTCTCCTCTCAAGAAATTAAATATCTTTAGTGATCCATGATGAGTGCTACTACAGCAAGAAGTAGGTATCCTTTCACAGCAACTCAGTGGCAAGAACTTGAACATCAAGCTCTTATTTACAAGTATATGGTGTCTGGTATGCCTGTTCCTACTGATCTTCTTTACACCATAAGAAGAAGCTTGGATTCTTCCCTCTCTTCCAAGCTCATTCTTCACCAACCTCATCACAGTAAGAAAGATAACATCTTTATTTGCATGAAATCTTGAAATATGTAATCTTTTTTGCTATATTTATGTTGTGTTGTGGGGTGCAGTTGGATGGAACTGTTTTCAGATGGGATTTGGGAAGAAAATAGATCCGGAGCCAGGTAGGTGTAGAAGAACAGATGGAAAGAAATGGAGGTGTTCAAAAGAAGCTTACCCTGATTCCAAGTACTGCGAAAGACACATGCATAGAGGCAGAAACCGTTCAAGAAAGCCTGTGGAAATTACATCAACAAGACCTACTATTACTAATACTACACCACCAACAGCAATTCCCATCTCATCAATCACCAAAAACACAAACAATCCTAGCCCCACTTCTAATTCTCACTCTTTTTCTTATTTGACTAATGAACCCCACCAGTATCCTTTCCTTAATTATCCTCATTCTTCTTCCACTAGATCCCCTGGTGTTAGTTTGTCATCAAATCAAGAACATACCCCCAAGTTCTTTTTGGATTCTCCTGCTTATTCCAGGTTTTTAACTTAACATCTAGGTGTGCATGCTTTTAAAAAACATTTACTAGTACTTGATTTATTTATGTAATCTTGTGTTTTTTTTTTTTGTGTGTGTGGTTAAATTATGGTTAACAGAAATGGATATGGGGATGGAATGAAGGAGGAAGTAGATGAGCATGTATTCTTCTCAGAGGCATCAGGGACAATGAGAAGTACATGTGGTTCAAATTCAGTGGAGGATAGTACTTGGCAATTGTCACCACTAAAAATGGGGTCACCAACAATGTGTCATTTGAAACAGAGGACTACTAATTATTCACCTTCACAGAGTACTGGGGCTTCTTACTTACAACTCAATGATTCTTCAAGACAGCAACAAGATCATCATCAGTATTTTCATGATTTGCCAATGAAAATAGAGACAGAAGATCACCACCAGCCCAAGAAAGTAATGCACCATTTCTTTGATGAATGGCCTAAAGACAACAAAGACTCATGGCTTGATTCTGAGGACAAATTTTCCAAAACTCAACTCTCAATTTCAATACCCAATCCCTCACAAGATTTCTTCATCACAACTAACGGTAACTTAATGAACTCTTTGCCATTCTTTTTTCACAACTTTTTTACATGGTTATGGACAAAAAATGTCTGTTTTGACCATAATAGTTGCACTTTATTTTGCAGAGAAATGAAGCTTTGAGAATGAGAGAAGGGCCAAAAGAGTACTAGTACTTGTTAAATGGTGGTGGGGCGGTGCTTTTCTGATGTTAGCTTTCCGTATACATGTGCGTAGTGGTGTTCTAAGAAGTGTGTTTTTTTTTTCTTTTCATGTTTTTATGTTAAGTTTAGTACTTGAATTAGGCAGTATGTGGTGTCTGGCTAACTGAGCATTCACATGGTATTTGATTGTCAGCAGAAGAGCATTGTATTCCCTGCCCCCTAATATTACTACTCACTGCTACTATTAGTATTTTGTTTTGTTTGAATGGCCAGGTTTTTCTGCCATTTTGCCACATGTTGTTATGTTTTTATCAGTCTATATGACGTGTTGAATATCTGCTTCTGGCCTTTTTCTGCCGTTGCTTTCAACGACTACTTTAAAACATTTCCTTCCTAATGGTCACCCTCTTGCTATTTTGGATTCTTTTGCTATCTTATGCCTTATAATATGGTCTTTTTATAATATAGTAAAGCTGCTCACACATTTGGTTTACTTAGGAAGTGGAAATTTAATCTATTAATATATGGTCCTGCATTAGAGTATATGTTGTTCATTTGATGTGGCACATGCATATGTTCTGGGCTAGTAAGAATCTTAAAGATAGTAGTAAATTTATAACTTTTGTACATGACTGACGTGGAGCCACTAAGATTTTAAGACCTTAGGGACATGAGATGCTGACCACTAAGAAACATTTCACCTTTAGGGACACTAGAGGAGTTGGTCCTTGTGTTGTCTAAATCTCTTAAAGTATTCGATCTCCATTTATTTGAATACTGACCATGCAAATATTAGCTCACAATTCCCCTTCTTTATCCCTTCTTCACGAAAAGGCCACTTAATTAGTATAACAAGTTCATGCTCTCTACAAATTAAGATTGAATAACGATTTAGTAAGAACTTATTTTTCAAGTTACGCATGAATATGAAAAGATGATAAGTACGCATAATTGTTCATAGAAAGATGTTAATTGTAACTTGAAAAATAAAACAAGTTGCCTGTAAGGACTTTCAGAACCAACAGCATGATCATCATGACAATTTAAGAGTACGTCTGCTCTTAGCTAGTGTAAAGAAATGGTATTGGTATCAGATTCTGATCATCCAAATCTTTGTGTGCCCTACAGTATTAATTCAGTGTTTTAGGCTTAGAATATCATTCAAACTAGCTAAGAGATAACGGACAAGAATCTAAAAATGAGCCGAACGTGAATAAATTAGTCCAGCCAACATTTAGCTTAAATAAAACGTGTGCAAATGCTGTTTTATTCTGATATCACAGAGGAAATGCTTATGATTCATAAGACAAGTGAAAGACTCAGTTTTAAAGACACTTTTTATCACTTCATAAATTCAAGAAATACGTTACAACATCAACAAGCCAATAGCTTACGAACCTCACATAACTTCATGCAACAGCATATTGTATTGTGCGTCTGAACAGCATCAACGTCTCCTTTGCTTCTTTTTCTTCTCATTCAAACTCGAAAGAAATGCATCACTCTTTTGCTAACTGTAAGGCGCAGACTTGGATAAATTTTCCAACGTCTCGGACAAATCAACTATTTTGATGAATTTACAACCGTATATATACTAAATCAACAAAAATACTATATTCTGCTCGTTTTATTTTATGTGAAGTTGATTGAACACGCAGTTTAAGAAGAAAAAAAATTAGATGGAGTTTGTCATTAACATTTAACAGTAAATGAACAAATTTAGAAAAAATGATGTAATAAAATGAGAGCAACTGGTGAAGCTTGTTTTAATATTACATTCGTTTCACTTTGTTTGACAATATTTACTTGCCGGTCATACTTCTATATTTTGAAATAATTAATTTGAATGTTTCTATTTACCTTAATGAGAATTTTATAAATGCTACATCATATTTAAAACCATAACAATCATATGATTATATAAAATATTACAGCATATTTAAGATCACAAATTTTAAAAATCTATCATTTTCTTAAAATTTTATAATTACGCCAAATAAATTGAAACTGGAGTAGTATTATACATTAGTAGGCAGGAAAGAGCTGCCTAGCAAAGAAACCATAAGGGGTCGTTTGATTCGAGGGATATCTCAGGATTACGTTTGAGTATAAATTCATATTTTGTTTGATTAAAAGTATAAATTTATCTCCAACCAAATAAATTAAAGTATAAATTTATATCCACACTTACTCCTAAATATCTCACTTTATTTAATTAAATTAGGTTTTATTTTATCCTACCTCCCAAATGACGATAAATTAGTCCAAAATTTATAATTCCGAAATAACTTAATCCCGAACCAAACGACCCTAATGTTTAACTTAATTAAAGAAGAGTGATTTAGAGTGGACAAAACATGTGAAAAAATGCAGAAGTAAATAGAGTTGATGGTACGAAAAATGAATAAAACTAGGGCAGCAATAATAAATGTCTTAGACATAGGGAATGGAACCAAGCTGGCAGAAGTAGGTGCAGTCAAAGTAGGGCAGAGAGCACTGTGGCAAAAGGGTTCTGTCTATTTCTGATGAGTCTCTGAACCCTCAGATGAGAGTAGAGTAATGACTAGACCACACCATATTCTAGACTATCATCACTACTCATTACTCAGCACACATGAGTAGATGCAATGAAATTTTAGCACTTAGCTTGAAAGATAAAAAAAGATTCCCCACCCCTAATTCTGTCTTTAACCTGAACTATAAAATAATCTTTGTACGTCAAATTAATATAACTATTCATGTTAATTTGGTTGCATGGTTTTAACTTAACACAGAATTTAAAAAAATAAAGAAGACTTTTAAATTGTAGTTATTATCTAAAGATATGCAAAATGTACTAAAATAATATTTAATCTTGTGATCTTAAATATATCATGTGAAAAATTAAAATTAAAGAATTGCCGAAAAAAAAGAGACATTTTTTTAAACGAGCTAGACAAAAGTAAAACAAACAGATTGAAAAAAGAGTAAAAAATAACAGTAACTAAGGATCGTTTGATTGCTGGTTAGAGTCATGCAGATATTAAATGTAAGAATTAATTGTGTAAGTATTAATAATACATAAATTAATTATGCAATGTTTGGTTATTTCATTTTCTACCCTGCATAGTATAATAGATTCATTCATAACTTATACACGTATTAGTTATGTGAAAAAGAAAACATGAACCAAATATTATATTTGCAATGTAATATTTTATGAGGAAAAGAGAAAACCAATAGACCATTGTATAACTTATGCTAGATTTTGTGTAGAGATTGTTTTCCTTCATTTACGTAATCAAACAATGCATAAAGTTAGACTAATTTTAATACATGAACAAATCGGCTCTAACCAGAAACCAAACGACCCTTAATTGTTTATAAAAAGTAAAACTATTAAATCAGAAAAATAACATTAATTATATATTATAACAAGTTAAATACACACACTGTCAGCATATGTATCTTACTTTTGTTGTTCTATTTTACTATATGTCACTACTTTTAGCAGTTCGATTAAAATAAAATGATAACTTTATATATCAAGAAATAATTTAATTTGCAATTTCTTTTTTATTAATGCCATTTTTATATAACACGTAATGAAAATTTTATGACATATTTAGATGGAGTATATGTTTTTATTTAAGTGTTTCTTTGTCAGTCACTTCTATGCACACGCTGAGTGATATGCAGAGATATGAATAAATTGATCCATGAGAAAGTGGTTAAAAGCTTTTATATATTGTACGGTGGTTGTTTGGAGAAAGAAAAACAGAAGAAATGAGAAAGAAGAAGACGACACTCACACAGTGACTACTCTGCTATTTTTCCAGTCTGCAAATGACTGCTTTATTTTGTTAGATCAGTCACCCAAAAACTGACTTCCAACTATATGATTCTAGTTCGGAATCAAAATGACTCAATAAAAACTCAAGTGAACCAAAATCCCTAAAAGAAAAATTTGGTACAAAAGCACTTTTAGCGCAGTAAAATATTACGCTAAAGGACTTAACTGTAACGACACCGTTAAGTCCTTTAGCGCAAAGAAATACTGCGCTAAAGGATATTCCATCTCTCCTTTAGCGCAGTAAAATATTGCGCTATAGGAGTCCCTATTTTCCCAAAACAGGCTCTTATTACATTTTCACACTTTTTTACGTACTTTAGCCGTATATTAATTGTCACGACCCGCCTAGTGGGCCATGACGGGCACTCGAAGCTGACTACCGAGCACCACACATCATACTACTATCGTCTTAACCTGTACACATATAAACTCCATAAAACATGTACACACATATATATACATAAGCCCTCGCGGCAGTAGAAAAATAATATACCGAATATACAATGAGGGTCACATAACATCCACTACCCACACATGAGTATCTACGAGCCTCTAACTGAAACTCTGAAGTCATGAAGACGGGACAGGACCCCATCATATCCAAGTATGAACACAAAAGGATATATCAGAAACTGCACCTCCGGAGTATGGAAGTGCTCTTGTGCAAGCTGGTCTGGCTCCTAGGAAGCTGGATCGTCTCTCTGTCTAACTGTGTGCATGAACATAGCATCCAAGAAGAAAAGGGACGTCAGTACGAGCAATGTACTGAGTATGTAAGGCATGCATCATAAAATAACAAGGGAACAGGAAGGTAAAATAAAGATAAGAAGATAACCGGTGACTGCTTGCCTCTTAAGGCGGAGTCATGCATGCAAGCTCGTAAAAATATCACCATATCATGTATTGCTGCGGAACGTGCAGCCCGATCCATATATCATCATATATCAATATATTGCCGCAGAACTAACGGCCCGATCCATTACCCATATATCCCGCGTCCGGGCATCCCGCGTCCGGGATGATATCATAAGATACCAGCTGATCAGGTGGTTATGCGTCTATAGCGCCTCACCTTTCCCCATGTCCCCTATATACATATACATATCATATACACATATAATATACGTAGCATGCATGAGAGCCCAAATAAAAGTGCGCTTTATCGGAGTGACGTGAGGTCGTGAACCTCCGATTACATTATGGCGTCATCCTCACCGTTAAGTCTCACCTTGAAGGAACTAGTATTTTGAGGTGAGACAACAAAGAAGAATAGTATCAATGAAACCATAAGCATAGAAATATCTGCATCATGAAGTCATCATTGTCATCTTTATCGTTATGGAACGTATCTCGTAAGAAGTTCTCAAAGTTCTTCAAACCTCATCTTTAGGGATGTAAGAAGGTCATGGAAGTATAGGGAAGAATTATGAAACAAGAGTCATGCCTTTGAAGGAAAGGGGATAGCCTTACATACCTTTGTACCTCCTTAACGATGTCGACTAAGAGCTCTCCTTCCGGCTTACAATTCTGCATACAAAGGGGTTCGTACGAAGGTTAGATTGTTAAAGGTATCCTTAAGCTTGAACTAAAGCGAATGAGGCTAACGAAAATTGGGTAGCATTTCGTTTGTTTCAACAACTTTCCCTCAAATAATAAAACAGCTCCCAAACATCATAGCAACGCCCATAATATCATAACACATAAATTCCTTTGGCTAGATGTTATTCAATTTCCAAATTCACCCCCAAGATCCTCCATAACCACAACTATAATACAATATCATGCTTATCATTCATATAATACTTCCTCAACATCATTAGTACCATTCATGACAAGATTATACTCATATTATACCATGAATCATAACTCAACTACCTTTCAAACCAACATACCATTATTTGCATACTTAAGCTCATATTCCATACTTGTTTCTAATTCGAGTTCTTCAACTACTCAACACCATCATTAACATGAAATAATCGTAAAACTCACCTTTGATTATGTAGAGATGATCTTTGGATGAGAATACTCCATTTCAGAAGAACTCCACTTCGATACCAAAGAGATTCTCAACTTCTATCAACCCTTAGGAAGCATTCACACCCTTGATTCTACCAACTTTTGATGTTTGATCCTTGATTTCTCTCTTGAATATGTGTTAGTGTGATATGGAGAAAGTTCTAGAGGTTTAAAGGGTGTTGGAGAGATGAGAAGTGAGAAAAAAAAAGAGGGATCATACATATATAAAAATAAAATTCGGACCCGACCCGAAATATACGGTCCACTATACGGACCGTATAATTTATACGGTCCGTATATTGGACCGTATGTTTCTTCCAGAAACTTACCCCTTTCTGGAGGGGTTCTACGGACAGACATACGGCCGTACAAATTATACGGTCTATACGGTCCGTATATTGGACCGTATGTTTCTTCCAGAAACTTACCCCTTTCTGGAGGGGTTCTACGGACAGACATACGGCCGTACAAATTATACGGTCCGTATGTATGGCCGTATAATCCATACTTTTCCGGATTTGCTCTCATCGCTTCGTTTGATCTCGAATCCTTATGGAACCTTCTTGGTACTTGTATAACACATCCATAACGATCTAACAGACATTATAACTCGTCCTCAAGACCTTACTAAATATTTGTTAGTTCGACATCCATGAAATCCTCCCCAAACATAACTTATACTCCACTTCCTTTGACGAACCTAGTTTCACCAAGTCCTATGACTTAAAAATCTTATCGTATATACATTAAGGCCGCCAATCACCCTCTTGTAGTCATGAAGGTCTCGTGTCCGACTTAACTGACGTTAGTCTATTCACGATGCAACGACATGAATTGCCGAGGTGTAACATTAATCATGCTTTGAGACTCCGGAACTTCAATATTTTATATAGAACCCTACTTATTTTTGTGCGATTACTAAGGTAGGCTCAATACATCAAGGATACACAAAAATTCGGATTGTCGTTTTAGTGGTTGAAAAGTGCTCGAAGTCCATTTTTGTTTGAAGATTTGTAGTCCTTAGCGTTACGTTATTTATGTTTTAGGGTTTCGTGTTATTTTTAAATTAATGCTTAACTTTATTTCGAATGTGTCACGTTTTTTTTTTTATTATCAATTTAGGATGTGACACTCTATAAACAATAATAAAGACTAAGATAATATTTATAAATATAAATAGAAATGCTTTAAATATACAATATTTACTTAAACTGTACAAGATTATTGTATATACTAGTGGGTCCCACATGTAATATGCTAGAGACTATCCTTAGGCCTAAGGCTCACACCATCCCCACCGCCCTCGCCATCGTCTCCATCGCCCTTTTTCCTCTTAATGACCGGGAGCTCCAAGTCATGATCATCTCCTCTTTCCCTCGCCCTTGACTATAACGTGCTTCTTCTTAGTATCTAGTCCTGCTGGCACGCTCAAAACCTCAGGTTAAGCTAGGTCTGGAAACTCGACCTCTTTCTCGTCGGGAGTTGCCACTACAGGCGCCGAAGGATGAACCTGAAAAATTATATAATAATTAGTACCATTTCTTATTTATTCAATTGAATACATTAACGTTTGTTGAATAATCAAACCTGTGTGTCGACGGGCGCCTGAGTAGGCTCCTGAGGTGGGTCTGTAGGTCTCTGAGATGGGTCTGGTGCTGAATATGATGTAGTCTCCTGGACGAGATGTTGTTCGAGGTCCAAATAAAAGTTAAAAAAAATAAGTTAATATTCACCTTATATTGAATAAAATTTATTTTAAGTAAAAAGCTTACCCGTGGCTCGATAGTCTCATGAGAAGACACCTCTGGCTTGGCAGGCTCATGAGAAGGCTCCTGAATGAGTCGCTCCTGTGGACCCACTGGCGCCGAATCCTAAAATATGAAAAATTACGAAATAATAAGTAACATATATTTATATATATATATATATATATATATATATATATATATATATATATATTTATATATATAAAATAAGCACGTTAAATAATCAAATATGTGTTTTAAAAATTCACCTTATATTGAATAAAATTGATTTTAATAAAAAGCTCACATGTGGCTCGACAGTCACATGGAAAGACACCGCTGGCTCGGCAGGCTAATGAGAAAACGCCTGAATCGGTCGCTCTTGTGGATCCACTGGCGCCGAACCCTAAAATGTGAAAAATTACGAAATAATAAGTAACATATATATTTAAAATAAGTAATTTAAATGATCAAATAAGTATTTTAAATACTAACCGGATTAAAAAGTCATCGAAGTCAAGAATTTTGGGTCCGTCTAAATTCCTCACAGGTCGCTCATCAGCTAATGAAGTGCATAACGCCGCCCAATCGACGTCATCACTCTCCTCTATGTATGCATTCTGGCTTGGCTGTGATAAAGACCCAAGTATCTCAACAAGTAGGAGCACCGACGTAAACGTAGTTGACTGTCCAAATGAGCTGCTACTGGCCTGGAACGGCTGCGGATGGACTAGAATGGGAACGGCGCCTGGAATGGGAGCGGCCTCATCCGCCTCATCTACTAGATGGTGTCCTCCACCACTAGGTCCTCTAGCAAGAAAGATCGCGTCCTGCGTCCTGCGGACGGCGGCTTCTCTTCCTGCAAAGACCACGTCCTGGCGCCGCTCGATACTCGCCTGGGAACACGCTCCTTCATGCGCCCAAACTCTCTTGCCTGCCGGATAGCATCCTCAGATATCCGTACCATCTCCGCCGCAAGCCCCACAACCCCAGGGTAAGGCATGTGTTGTAACCCCAACATGCGTAATCGTTGTACGGCCACCAGCTGCATTTGTGTTCAACAGTAAAAAAAAAGTTATTTTTAAAACGTTAACAATTAATACAATTAAATAAATCTAAATACAATAAACTTACCAATGCCTCGTACTGCCCCGCGAGTGCTGAGTATCCTACATCCCTTGCGGGAGGCAAAGTTGGGTTGCCGATCAATCGGCGTGTGATCCGATAATACCAGCGCATGTAATCCTAAACGGGAGTCAAATGGCCGACCACCGCTAAAGTGCCCAACCTGTGCTCCCAACGGTGGAGCTGGACAGCTATGAAAGCCAGAAATTCATCATCAACGGCGGCCCGATCGTCCCGCTGGTAGTGTTGGAGCTCATGACGAACGTCAGGGGGTATACTGTGTGTATGCCGCGCGCGTCGTAAGACGTGCTCGGGCATGTGGTCCTCAACAATGTTTAGGTGTATCAATGGACACCGCGACCTCCACACCCCCTGATCTACCCTGCAAAAGGCCGGCAACCCATCCAATATAGCAGCATACGGCGTTCATATAAATAGCTGCATAACATATAAATACAAATTAGTGATCACCAAGTAGAAAAGACTTTTAATTAAATTAATAAGACAAAGTTAAATAGTTTTACAGCATCGTCCGTCATGTGATCAAGCTGGTCCTGGAATGGAAAAATACTGTGGTGCATATCCACATCCTGGTCAAAACCCGCCATCCACCTTCTTTTATAGGGCATGTCAATATCGAGGTGATGCCTAGGTACGGGCTGAAAAGGCAGCATCCTCTCCGACGCTCATAACCGTAAGAGATATTAGAAAATATGATTTTTTAGTCGTCGTTTCAAGAGGTTTGTTTACATTAAAGGAACTCACACTTAAAATATTACCTGGAGAAGAGCAAAAAATCCACACACATCGCTGACAGCACCAATAGACGCTCGGCATAGGCATCTGTAAAGGTACGCCAAAACAACACCACCCCAACTGTAGTCTCCCAAGCGGTCCAGATGCTCCAAGAAAATCAAATATCGTAAACTGACAAAGGCACCCGATGAGTTCGGGAACAAGATGCCCCCGAATATAATAAGCAGGTACAAACGGGCATGACGATCAACAACGTCCTGCTGGGTGCCGTCCTCAACAGGAGGCTCTGCCTCCAAATAAGTGCAGAGTGCACTAATCTGAACCCGACTCTGTCCCGACATCTGGCCCTCGGCATCAGGCACGAAGTGGGTGAGCCTAGTCAACTCCGTCACCCATGTACTACCAGGAGGAGGCTCGTACCGAGTGTATAATGACTTTCTATCTACCCGCAATCCAAAGAGGACCTCCACATCCTGAAGTGTAATTGTGGCCTCACCGGTGCAAAGATGGAAGGTATGTGTCTCCGACCTCCACCGCTCAACCATGGCTGTAATGAGCGCCCAATCATGCTGTACCCGACCAACGGACACACAACGATAGATACCGCCCCGAAACAATATCTCTAAGACACAGGGGTGTGGGGGGCGCTCGCATAAAAGAGCCCACGCTCTCTGCAGCCTACGGGGACGGATCCTAGTCGATATCCCTATAGTACCAGCCCATAATAACTCTGACTTGTGATTGTCTTGCAAAGACAATATTGATCTATCATCGGGCCTCGGGTGAACAGCGGGCCCCGGGTGATCGTCGGGCCTTGAGGGAACATTCGGATCCATGAAAAAGTCGGGTCTGTAGAAACTAAATTAGTCATTATTCTTGAAATTATATTAAGTAATTAATCATTTGTAGGGAATATGTGAATTATGTTATATCTTGTGAATATTCAACATGGGATAAAAAATTTCACAAATAAATAAAGTAACAATGCCATAATTAACATAATAGGAGATTACTATATTTTGGGGGTATCTAGTCTCTGTGTACGTGCGTTGCACGAATATTTCTTGTCGATTTTTATAATGTTATTTATATTTTATTGATAAGCAACTTGAAAAAATAATATCTAATTATTATCTTGAATACAATATTTATTTTGAATGTATAAAAATCAAATATTTACTGCCTCGCACGATTTTGAATATTTGATTTGATAATTTTGTTATCAATCTTTAGTAGATAGTCTTTTCCAAAAAATATTTTCACTCTCCAACCAAATATTGGAAGAAAATAATTATTTTTTAGAATAACTTTCGTCATATTAAATTTGTAGTAAATTTAATATGTGATAGTAAGGATACGGGGTTTTGAATTATGTGATGGCAAAGACTTTTAAGTTAATTAGTTTGGGAATCGAAATTCAGCAGTAATATTTGTTTAGAACTCTATTTTGGATATGTGATATATTTTTAGTTGACCAAATAGCCAACACAAATATGATAAAATTAGTCTAAAAGAGTATATACGTCGACCACATATTTTTCTAGAAACTTTGCATTTTATCGTTAACGTATGTATTTATGAAATTCATATAATTTTTATTTCCGTGAACATAAATATTAAATGAAGAACTTTAACTATTCTTTTTTAGATAATATTTTTTTATTCAACATATATATTCATGCTTTTAAAATAATATAGATTTAACAATTCATAATCAATTAACAAAATAATAATTCATAAACAATTAACAAATTATCAATTCATAATCAATAATTAACAACTAATTAATTAATAATTGCATATTTTACAAATAATAGTACATTACTATATTAAACAATTCATAATCAATTAACAATTCATAAACATATAAAAAATTAAAAATTCATAAACATATATCAAATTAACAATTCATAAACATATAAAAAATTAACAATTCATAAACATTTAACAAATTAAAAATTCATAAACATATAACAAATAATAAATTTGACAAAAAAAAAAAAAAGGAACAGTAGCAAAAGCTACTGCCCTGCCCAGCCCGATCAAGAACAAAAAAAAAATTGATTTTTTTTTTTTGGAAATTAACGACGATTAAATGTTAAACATGCTTAGAATATAATGTATATAACAAAATAATAACAAAAGTTCATAGTAGAAAACCTTAATCGAAGATTTTTGTAGGGTTGTTTTAATCGAGTTGTACGCCGCTTTTTTCCAAAATTCGAGCTTAGAATATTGCTCCTTGACTTGAATATACCGAGAATCTAAACTTTCCCGACGAAAATTAATAGAAAATGACGTTACTTTAAGTGTGAACCACCTTGAAAATGTCTCCAATTTTTTTTTTTTTTTTTTGGTCGTGTAGGGGACCAGTGGTGGAACCCGTTGGGGATTTATGTTGGGTCCTATAGCGCAGTATTTTATTGCGCTAAAGGACTTAACCGTGCCGTTACAGTTAACTCCTTTAGCGCAGTAAAAGTACTTTTGTACCAAATTTTTTTTTAGGGTATTTTGGTTCACTTGGGTTTTCATTCAGTCATTTTGGTTCCGGACTCCTATGATTCATCCTCCCACTTTCGGAACCTCTTTTTTATTTTTTTTATTTTTTATTTTTTATCGGCAAAGGCTCAAATATGCCCCTGAACTATACAAAATTGCACATATTTGCCCGCCGTTAAAAGATTGGTGCAAAGATGCCCCTAACGTTTTTTTTAGCCATACATGCCCTTGAGTTAACGGAAAATATTGGAGGGCATATTTGTTCAGTTTCGCAAGTATAGGGGCATATTTGATCCATTGAAATTCCTGAATATTATGGCACAAAATATCATTGCATTTCAAAACATAAAAATAAAATTGTAATTACAATTTATCGACCATTGCATTACATCAAAATTATACAACTAAAAGAACAGATGCAATTACAACCATCTTTTAAAGACTGTTTTCACAAACAAGAGCACCATTTCCCCTTTTCAAAATATTTGTTTTACTAAGAGAAAAGACATCATTTCACCCTTGAACTTGGCACGAAAACTCATTTTAACAACTAAACTTAAGTTGTATTTATATACCCCCTTAACAACTTTCATTTCAATTATTTTCCACCTCTAATGCTGATGTGGCAAAAAAGAAAAAAGAAAAAGAAATTTAGGCAAGTAAATGACATAAAAAGGTGGGCCCGCTAATATATATATTATTATTATACAATAAATCAATAATATAAAATAAAAATGGGCCTTTTCTCTTTCTTCTAAACCCCCCTCCCCCCCGGGTCCTCTTCCCCCACCTACTTAAATCAATCCCCACCCGCTCTTCTTCCCCACCACCACCTCCTCCATATCCACCTCCACCACGGCTACCGCCATCGTATCCACCACCATCACTACCATACCCACTGATTGGACCACCACTAAATCTACCACCACCATCAAAGTCATAAAGTTTTTAAATTTAATCCCAATTCTTACTTCGGAAAAAGTTACCAAAAAATGATGGTCAAGATTTATTCAATAAAACCTGTGACATTGAGATTATGTGTCTCTTATTACACAATCTGGATCATAAGAAATTGATTATGATATTTTGAGTTATGAAATAGATATTAAAATATTGGTTTTATCAATTTTAATGGAAGTATATTATTAACCAGTCATTTGCACTTTTGCCCCTATTTTGTGCTGGTCTTTAGTTAAACGGAAAAGGGTAGATCTTGCCTGTCCTTTTGACAAATAAGATTGGAGGGCTTGAAAGAGGCGATGATGATTTTTGTTATGAGCTGATTAATTAGGCATTTGAATTTCATCATCTGGGTTGAATATATTACTGAAACATAGTCGTCTTCATCATTGTCGTCGATCAATTTCATCGGGAAAAATGGCGTCGGCGATTACTTTCCGGCCAACCAAACCCACATTAATTAATCTATCTAAGAAATGAATTTCATATTTCTTTTATTATGTAATAAAAACATTAACCAAATTTGTTTACAAAGAAATAGAAAAGAAAAGGAGAATGACATGGAGAAAGGGAAACAATATTGACGGAAATGGCAGATGATGGGTGGAAAAGAACAAGAAAGAGAAAGGAAAAAGAGAAAAGAGAAAGGCGTTATTGGACTCTCTTTTTGCCCGAGCTTAACACAGATCTGAGCCTCAATTTTTCACTGTTCAGCTTGGAATTCTTATATATATTTTGTTGATGATAATGGAGGTTTGAATGACAAAGATGGAATTTTGTGGTGGCAGGCGGCGGTGGTGGTGGTTGGAAGAAGAAAGAGAAAAGGGAGAAGAGGAAGAAGAAGAAGAAGAGAAGAAGAAGAAGAAAGAGAAAATATAATAAAATAAAAAAAAAAATGAAGGGTTGGTAATTTTTTACGTGGCAATGACGTGGCAACGATGTGGCAATGACATGGTGCGAGTGTAATACACCTCACAATGTGAGAGTGGTATTATTTTTTTAGGGTGAAAAATAATTAAAATGAAAGTTGTTAAGGGGAGTATATAAATACAACTTAAGTTTAGTTGCTAAAGTGAGTTTTCGTGCCAAGTTCAAGGGTGAAATGATGTCTTTTCTCTTTTACTAATGATAATACCATTTTTATTTTTCAATTTGTTGATGATCTGGATAGTTCTTTCTGGATATTTTTCATCTTCTCAGTCCTAATATCTACACGATAATGGATGCAACAATTGCCACAATAAAACATAAACATAAAAAAGGAGATAACTTACATTAGACTTATGACACATGAAAAAATGTCTCTAAAGCGTCACTCAAAATTTTGATAATAATAATAGAAAGAGTATCACATTTTAAGCATTTATACGGTTTCTTACATAACATTCAATGTGGTTTGGCCTTTTCGGGAATTTCACGCATAACCGAAATTTAATAGAATTATTTGAAGTCCATAAGTGAGATGGAGTGCAGTAACTGCACGTCCACAAACCCTTCCACAACTTCACATCCACAAACCCTTCCACAGCTATTTGAAGAACTCAAAGCTTCCGACATTAAATAAATAAGTGAAAGAATAAGAGAGAAAAGTGAGGGGTTGTAGGATAAGTGTGGAGTTTCAAAATGCAGTTGCAATAAATCATTGGCTAGCATAAAGTGCACTACAAAAAAATTTGAGAACTATTTGTGACATAATAATCAGGAATTTCAATGAATCAAATTTGCCTCTATACTATGCGAAACTGAACAAATATGCCCTCCAATATTTTCCGTTAACTCAAGGGCATGTATGGCAAAAAAAAAAAACGTTAGGGGCATCTTTGCACCAACCTTTTAACGACGGGCAAATATGTGCAATTTCGTATAGTTCAGGGGCATATTTGAGCCTTTACCTTTTTTTATTGCCCCTCCTGCTTTGTTACTACTCCTTTCTTTCATAGTTTTTTGTGATAAGAGTTTGAATTCTTAAAAAATATATTTACTATTTTAATATTTCACCAAATTTTTATAATTATAAAAACATTTCTTAAGATAAAATAAAAAATAAAAAATAAATTATTTTTATATAGAAAAATGTAGATCTGTTCATCGATCGCATCGGATCGAGTTTAGAATATTTCAGATTATAATTTCGATTTTCAAATTTTAGAAAATGTAATCTGAATCCGAGCCAAATACGTCTGGATCAGATCGGATTTTTTAAGTTTGATTTCGGATAAATCGATTAGGATAATTTGGATTTTCGGTTCGGCCTATAAGTTGAATTGCTCTTCTTCTTCTTACAAAATGAACAACCAAATAAAATATTTATACCAAATTGACTTAATATATAGTTCCTCGTTGCTGGAACAATCAAATAAATAAAGTATTCATACAAGCAACTTAGTAATATTTTGAATAAATGGGTTGATGTGTAAGGAGTAGGGTAAATGTGACTTATTAGATTGGACATATAGGTAATGCGCTAATATCTAAAGGATAGTTGGGTCGGCTAAACATAAGGTATAAGAAATTTGATTTTTGAATATCCAAAAATCCGAAGTACCAAATCCGAAATTCTGTCCAAAATCCAAAACTTTTAAAAATTAAATCCAAAATCCAATTCAAAATTTGAAAGTTTCAAAATATAAATCCAAAATGTTTGTATTTCAGTTCGAATTTCGGGTTTATCCAAACTATGCACATTGCACACCCCTAGAAAAATATCCCTATTTTTTAAAAGAATTTTTCTCTCAATCTAATTTTATGTGACACTTTTTGTTTTTCGAAAGTCAAACAAGAAATCTTTTGACTGCGACTTATTGGTGTGCCCTTTAAAAATTGTGAATTGTTAATTACTGTGACTTATAGTATTTTTTAAGTATTTTCTAAATATGTAAATTAATTTTCGAATAACTCAAAAAGTGTATGTCAAAATTTACAATAAAAAAAAAATAAAAAAAATTGACTATCGAAATCCAAACTGTATCACATAAATTGGAAAAGATGTGAAGTTATAAACAGGAGTACTCGTACTGAATTAGTTATCCAACGGTGTCGTCTCTACTAGCTTGCATTTGCAGATAGTTCTACTTCTGCTACTGTAAGTTTCTAATTTTAGAGTTTGTTTAGAAAGCCACCTGGTGATTGGAATTGGTGTAATTACCAACGTAGCAATTACACAGCCTAGTAATTATACAGTATTGTAATTACAGCGACATATTTATTTGTCATGATGTAATTACAGTATAATTACAAGTGTGTTGTTTGTTTGCACAAGTATAATTGCACAGTTAGCTTAATTTAAAAATAAAATTTAATTATCCAAAATTAAAAAATTAATATTTAAAAAATATGTGCCTTTATAAATGATATTAAATTAGGTATTTCATAACACATCGTTTCTTGAAAATATATTAATTAATAATCATATATTTGTAGCTAATATTGTATAAAAAATAATACATACATATATATATATATATATATATATATATAAATTAAACCAGACTTTTTTTTGTGAGAATATCATTGGTTGGATGTTTGACCAAAAAAATATATTTATAAGTATAATGCCATAATATTATTCAAATGTTTGACCAAAAAAAATAAAATCTATCAACTGCAAGTGAAAAATAAACATCATGGAATGTGAAATAACAAGTCAATAATACTAAAGCAAATAAATTAAAATCGAAAGTATAACCTAAATTCAAAATCCAAAAGAAAAAGTTTAACATATACTCTTATGCCAAATTTCAACATAACATAAGTAAGTCCAACGTAACTTAAGTAAATATAAGTCAAAAGAAAGGAAAAATCTAAGCTGATAACTTTATTCACAACGAAATTCTACTTTAATAACGTCACCTATGATATGCCAAGTTTGTTAATGATTTATTCTTTCTAATATTAAGAGGTGTAGTTTCAAAAATAGAATAATAACACATGCTAAAAGAATTTTTTTAAAAAAAATATATAAGCAACTACATGGAAACACAAGAAGTAGGGGTGTCAATGATTTTTTAAAAAATTGACCGGACCGAACCGTATCGAACCGATTTTTAGGTTTTCTTTAAGAAAAACCGACGGTTTTTACATAAAATTTATAACCGTACCGAATAAATAGGTTTTTTATTTTTATTTTTTATAAAGATAAACCGAAGAAATACCGAACCATACCAAATATATTTATATGTATGTATTTTATATGGAGTATTAAGTTTTAAAATAATAAAATATTAAAATTTTGACCTTGGGCATCGAGTGATGGAAACAACTATGAGCCTAAGAACATAATTAACACTCAAGGTCTAACATTGAAACTTATTATACTACTTCT
>NC_081352.1:55432386-55454063 GCF_029784015.1 Lycium ferocissimum
TTTTCCCCAGACGCCAAACGAGCCTTCCGGGAGACCCCGAACATGCGTAACTAGCTCGATTTGCCCGCGTAGTCTCGCTTGATAAGTTGAACCCGGTCGGTACTTTAATCTTCTAGATCACTTACCACTAGCGTATTTCTTGAGAACTCGGAGTTGCACAACGTTCACAGCACTACCTGGATCAACAAGCACACACTTAATGTTAAAATTAGAAGTTTGAAGGGATATTACCAGTGTGTCAGCGTGTGGACCATCGACATTCCTTTCTTTGACAGCTTCGAACGTAACGGGGTCCTCGGGATGGTTTCTTCCTCCTTTTTTGGAAGGATATGGTTTGTTGTCGTAAGGATCTTGGGTTATCGTCCCGGCGGCCTTTGCCTCAAAAATCACATTAATCGTGCCCGGGCGTCCGCATTTTATCTCGAGTCCCGACTTCCTTCTCCCAAGTGTATTTAGACTGGTTGCTTAGAAACTCTTTCAGGTGTCCCCTTCACAATAGGTCCGCTACCTCATAATGCAAATGTTTGCAATCCTCGGTCAAGTGTCAGACATGTTGTAGAACGAACTACGGAAGTTCTACGTCGGCCTATTTGGGCCAGGAACGCGTTGCCACCAAAAACCTTGCTTACCTTCATTTTTTTTTCGTGGGCATGACCGGCCCCAACTTCCACATTGAAATTATATGATGCCACGCTTGGGGGCCTAAGTCCGTGATGCACGCCGGGCCTAAGTCCACCGAGGGTTTCTTTGAAATTTGGCATTGAATATGCAAGGGCATTTGTTGATCCCCGCACGTTCTGGGAGGGGGACAAGCCGCATATGGTTCATAACAATCTCATAGGTTTCTTTGTTTGAGGGTGGGCATTTACGGTGCCTCACACTACTTATTTTCCTTACGCCGAGGTCCGATTCGAGTGTCATGTCTCATTCTCATCTGGCTTAGACCGTTGTTAACCTCGTTCAAAGACTTAGCTAGGAACTCCTTCGTTTTCTTTCAAATTTCTCGATGCCTTCCGATCCATCATCGTTCAATCTATCCGCGAATGCCGCAACGGCCAGTCTTCAAAAAAGATGAAGTAGCAAGAAAGCATCCTCATCATAAAACTCTCTCCACATAGTTGCATGAGCGACTCATCATTCTTCTCGCTTTATAGCAAAGATGTCCTATTTGTGCATCTCGACCTTCGAGCCGCATTTAGCTTTTAGAACGTATTTGCAAGAGCGACAAAAGAGCCAATAGAGTTTTCGGGGAAAGAGATTGTACCAAGAAAGCACTTTGATGAGCGTGTGTTGGAATTTTTTCTCAAGACTAATTCGATCTCATGTCGTTTGAGGTCGTGTCCGTTGATGGCCGTCGAAGATCGTTATGCTCTTCGGATCCGTGGTTCCATTATATTTAGGAATATCCGCATTTTTGAATTTCTTTGGGATGAGCGCGGGAGCACTTGGTTTGTATGGAATCTTTCCATTTTTCCTCACTTCACGCCTTTTAAGACAAGTAAGCCCCGGTATTTGGCTTATTCAAGCCGTGGAGCTCTTTTTCTAATTTGATGACCTTGCTAAGTCTCCGAGACTTTTTATCCGGTTCCAGCCCATCCGCCCGTGTCCACCCCGGAGTCCTGGTGGGCTTTGATAACCCATGGCTTATCCGTAGGGCATTCAAACTGCCATTCCCCACCTACGCGACTCCACGCAGCTTCTCCATGTTTCCCCATCATAGGCGTTGTTCGATTTAGAACTCACGTTGCAGAGTTACCTCCTACGGGTGATCTTCCATTTTTGTATTCTTTCCACCCCTTGTGCGAGGGCGCGCTTTTCCTTTTTTAGAATAACGTCCCCGAGGAAGCTCATCCCTCGCTTCTCGTCGATCGGTCGTGACGGTCTTTCTTCCGTCAGCTACATGGCTGTGTCGTGGTGGCGTTATCTCCTCCCTTTCTTCCCCGCACTCCAACTCCGGTTGATTTTCCCGACAAAGCTCGTGGTTCCTTATCCGCAGTGAGCGGGGTCCTTCGTCCCTATTAGGACATGCCCCGACTTGTCACAATGCTGTGCATGATCGTGCGCGTTTTCTCTTCTTTTTTCTTTTTGATAGAATGTGACTCCGTACCTGGCGAGACTTTTAAGGTTTTATTCTTTTTTAGGTCGTGACGACACCACAATTGTCTATCCCTACGCATACACACAATCTATTTTTCGGTGAAATCAGGTTTAACCAAAAAATCAAGTGAGAGATTTGTTTTCTAAGGGTTTGAAGACAAGTAGATATATCTAACCCCGAGAACTCCTTTTGGCTTAGCTCCGGTCCTGTGAGAAGTTTAGGTTGTGATATAGTTTATTGAACAAATGTAAATAATACAATATGATCAAAACAAGATAAAAATGATCCGAAAGTAATAATTCCATATATATATGCCTCGTTCTCTTAAGAATAGATCGATGTTTACAAGAGTGTACGTTTACAAGAATGTGTGGGAAAGAAGATAATCCTTTCTTTTCTCCCAAGTCTCTTTATATAAGCCAAAACAAGACTTTTCCGACCCTAACGTTCGGTGATGTGACGTGATGGTACTCAACGCGCGCTCGCTACGACACACCGATCGAGGCCCGCGCATACGACCCGAGTTGGGCGGGATGTGAGGACACACGCTTTGCCCATCGTGACCTTCATTCTTCCCCTCGCCTTGGTCTATCTAAGCCTCTCCTCCACTTTTCATAATTCCCAAGTGCGCTACGACGTGACCTTTCCGTCACCCCAACGTATATACATGTGGTGGCACTTTGTCCAATGACTGCTAATGTGATAGGAGTTGGTGAGAATGGGAACCAATGGACAACCCCCGTGATTGTAATGGGTACCCGGTTCGGACACGCTTTTACCCCCATACACACAACATTAGAAGTTGCATCCAAAAAGTTCGCACCTAACTCTAGAAAAATAAATCAAAAATTAGCAAAGAGAAATTGCAAAATTATACTTCTAAATGTGAGTTACAAGGGAAAAAAATCCGCAGTTTCATCAAATTTAACAAATAAAATTTGTTAAATATTTGCGATCTAACTCATTCCGTGCTTATTTGCTATTCCAAGGACTTATGATCTATCAACATCAACTGTTGTTAAAGATTTTCGATCATGGTAGGCTGTCGCGAATTGTCTTCTTCAGCACTAAGGTAATGCTTCACCTTGATTCAACTATTGACCATGATGCCAAGCTTGGAAAGGCAATGTGAGGTAAAGCAACCGTACTCTTGAGTCTTGGTTTACTTCCACCAAGTCACTCATTGGGTCATAATCACATACAATGAGTTAATTGGATAAAAGGAGAAATATTCATTCATTAAAAACTAAATGTAAGTTGATCAAGGTGTATTATAAAATTAAGCATTCGCATCCTATGAGAATGCCACTTAAGCGTGTTAGTTGTTAGTTGCTTCAAGACAATGACATTCAACCCCCACCATACTCCCATAGTATGTCTTTAAAAGAAAAACTAAAGTTGCTTGCCACTAGAAAAGATTATTACTTCCTGCAAGACTTTGACATTCATCCCACCCCCACCACCCCCATAGATGTCTTAAATGAAAAAGCAAAAGTTTCAGGTGTGGAGTAAAAATGTCTAGATAAGCACAATAACAAACCTAAACTATTTTGATAAAAATAAAGGACGTAAGACGTAGACGATGGAATTCAATAATTTGTAGGGTATCGTGCACGTTGGAGTCTCAAACGGGACTAGTTGGAGGTAAGGCCGTCCAAAGGTGACGGGATATTCCGTAGCGTCCCGTCCCATTCCGTCCTCGTCCCAGCGGATGGCGATGGACTGTGTGTTTCTCGTTCCCCTACTATCCCGTCCCGATCCCCCGTATCCCCTTAAGTCTGTCTCCCTTCCCGTCCCCTCCCACTTAAATTAGAAAAATCATGTTTGTATGTTTTAAATTAGCAATGTTATCAAGTTAAGTTTGAATTATGTTAAATTGTATCCATTTACCAAATTATCTAGTCTTGAATCACACTATCATCTTTTCATAATTTTAGTGCTTAAATATTTAAATTAATACAAAAAACAATCTCACTAAGCCCCCTTCCCCTCCGTAAGCTTAGTGGGATGTTTCGTCCCCCCCCTCCCCTTAAGTTTGTCCCCGTCCCTTCTTGTCCCTTAAATCATCCCGTCCGATCGGATAACCTTAGTTGGAGGGGCGAGGCTTATTTCGTGTGTGCTTCCCGTATGATGTCGCCGTGTTATCGAAGGTGGAGTTAAGATTTAAAACCTACGCATTTGAATTCTAGTCCTTTGGAAGTTATTCGGTTCTAAATTAATAATTTATATATAATATATTCAATTGATTTCTTAAAATAAATATAGAGTCCGGACCAAAACTATTGATTCGATCGAACCGTGACATGTATTCTAGCTCGCCCCGACGGTCACGAGCCATGTGACTAGTCGAATCACTGTGTTAGCTCGTACTTGTCATTTCGTGCTTGCGAGGCTAGATGCAATCTAAGGGTGGGCATGATATGGTATGGTACAAAGATTTGAAAGTTCGGTATGGTAATTTCGGTTTTCGATTTCTAAAAATACTATATCATTATCATACCAAATTAATTCGGCATGGTTTGGTATTTTTAAGTTCGGTTTCGATATTTTTGGTGTACTAAAATCGGTATCATAGTTTGTTCAACTTCGGCTTACATATGCTCATATCGAAGAGATTATGACTTCGGCTACTCAAAAAACGTCTCAATTATATTGTACTAACAACTTACACATGCAAAATTATTCAAAAGAAAATACAAACAATCCCCTTCGTAAATTAATTACACAAAAAAGACATTTAAATCAAGATAGAGTAGATAAAGTTCCAAAGTTTAAACAATTAGTTTTCTAATAATACTTGTTTATATATTTGTTAGTATTACAATACTAAGATATATGAATTGTATGTGTAACCATATACTTCGAGATGGTATTTGGTACTTCGGTATTTTCTTTATGAATACCAAATACTGAATACCATACCGAATACTAAACTTTTTTAAAATGCATATCAAATACAATACCACATATCATAATACCGAAACCGCGGTATAATTTTTTTTAATTTCGATATGATAATCGATATCTACCATTACCATGCCCCTAATGCCATCTATGGAACTAGGTGCTGAAAGGCTTCCTGCAATGCCAGGAAGTGGGTCGTGGAACATTCTACCCCACTAATTTCATTGCGAGATATATAGTCAGGAACTCTTGACATCCACTCTGTTTCATTGGAAACTCTTGGTCTTGGTGCTCTTTCCTTGAAGCATGGGCCACTTGATTATCAAGTATGGCTTCTACCAGCTGACCTTGTTTATTGGGATTGGAGAGACGGATCCACCTTGTGTTCTTGAAACAAACTTACATGGAAAACAATGTGAATCTTTCACTAAACTGGATAATTTATTCTGTATGCTACGTCTGCTACATGCTTAACAATTTGTAGAGGTCCAATAATCTTATGCAACAATCTATGAAGCGGCTATTCGTATTCTACGTTTTTGTATTCGCTTTTTCATGGTTACTACAATAATAACATACTCAATGTAACCTCACAAGTAGATCTCGGAAGGGTAGGATGTACACTAACTTTACCCTACATTTGTGGATCAGAGAGGTTGTTTCTGAAAGACCCTCGGCTCAAAAGGAAAAGAGAAAAGAAAGAAAAGGAATATAAAAGAAAGAAATTCGATACAAATACAAAAAAGTATGACAACAAAGTAACAAGATACTCCCTTCGGATTAAAAATATTGTCCACTTAGCCATTTGCACACCCCTTAAAAAATTACTAACTCCTAAAAAAAATAGATAATTTAACTAAATTGTCCCTAATTATATAGGTATTGGGATTTGCTACATAGGGTAAATCTAAAAAAATAAGGTTTATATTTTCTTGATTTGATAAATGGACACTTTTTGACCAAAAAAAAAAGGGTAAGTGGACACTCATTTTTATCGGGAGAGAGTACTCCCTCCGGATAAAAAAAAAAGTCCACTTAGCCATTTGCACACTCCTTAAGAAAATACTAACTCCTAGACAAAAATAGGTAATTTGACTAAACTACCCCTAATTAAATAGGCATTGGGATTTGATCATATAACACTTAATAGGGGCAAATATGAAAAAACAAGGTTAATTCTTTCTTGATTTGCTAAGTGGACTTTTTTTTTATCCAAGAAAAAAAGACTAAGTGGATTCTTTTTTTATCTGGAGTGAGTATAAAGTATGACACGGTTACTCTAAACAATATTTTGCTTCCATTCCCGACAATAGCTTTTGGATAGGTTTTTGAACACTTTAAGGCAATAATAATGTGTTGTATAATGGCAATTTCTGTTTTACCCCGAAATTGGATAATAAGTTGAATTTGTAAATGAGGTATAGGATATGTGGCACTTTAAACTGTTTTTTGATAAACGAAGAATGTATATGTATGTTTGCTTATAAATGACTTAAGTGTAAGTAAATCAATATGGTAATGATTTGGACGAATGTGTTGGGATTATGGATTTGAGCTAAGATCTTTGTGTATATTTCCGTGCAATATTGAATAATATGATTCAGTGAATTATATAGCTATAAACCGGACCAAAATCAGAGAGAGTAAGGGGAGAGAGAAAGCTTCAATATATATTCAAATACAATGTTTTGGATCTGAAAAGCCAACCCCTAAAAATAAGGAAGTGCCCCCTATTTATAGTTTTCCTCTATGGGCCCTTCATCATCATGGCCTTTTTAGAAATAAAAAAGCCCTAATATGGATAAGGTTGGGTCATACGGTCTGACACCCGTACGACTGACAGAAACAGGTGACAGAACGATTTCCACACGTGGCGATCGAATAACTGATTAACCGGACCAACGGCCACGATCAGAACAGTCATCGAGAAACCGGGCTAACGGCCACGACTAACTCGCCTATGTATGAACCTAATTAACGGCCACGATCAACTCGGCCATGGAGAAACCGACCAACCGCTTAAGAAGTTATCCCCGGATAAATCGGACCCTACGATTTTCTTCAAACTTCTTCTGACCAAGCACTACTGGTGCAATACCCTCGGTCTGAGCACTTGTGTTTGTCTTCTTTCTTTTGTCGGCCCCCGGTCTCACCGGACAAACGCTAACCCGATTTTTACCGTATACAGATAGTCCCCACACTTTCCGGATCGAGGCTTTGCCGGAGTAACGGGAAGTGGATGGATCACGAAACCGGTGGTTCTGTAGGCTCGTTCTTATCTTCTCATTTTGGCGGGAACAGCTGTCACATCCTTCTGCCATCTGCCACGTGTCGCACCCCGAACGGCCAATCTCTGCAACCGCCGTTACGCATGTCTTTTTAAATCATGTCTCATTAATTATGGGACACGTGGCGTCCTCCGGTTGGTCGGGATTTGTAACCGCCCCAGACCCATGCCTATATAAGGCCTTTACCGCCTTCCTTTCTTCACTTTCACTTCTTCATTTCCACTTCTTTACCTCTGTTTTTTCACCCTCAGTTCATTATCTTCGCTTTCCTCGTTGATTCAACCATTTTAATACCCATATTTGTTGCTTGAATTTGTTTGCAAGAAACTCGTTTCACTCAAGCGCTGATCTTTGATTGAAGGCGTTACTTCATCCCTTCATTTCGCAACTTTCATTTCCTTCACTTGTTGTTTCCCTTTTCTTAACTTCTTACCTTTTATCAAATTTTCAATCTCCTTTTCATCTATTACGAATGTCTGCCAACACCGAAACCACTTCCCAAGACGTTCCTTCGATTTCTTCTCAAGGAGCCGAGCCGGTATCTCAACCGAGGGAAAAAACCATAGCCGAGCCTACGGCTTTAGATATAGTACCATCCAAGCCCAACTTCAATAAAGAATTCGAAGCCGAGAAACCTTCCTTGGTTGCGGATAGAGGGTATGACGTAAGGCGATATCCCTCGTCCGTTACCGAGGACAAGCTTGATCAAGTCCGGGTTGACTGTGGATGGGATAACCATCCGGTGCAGGTGTTTGCCCCCGGCCCTGATGAATCAATTACCGATCACAGGGAGGGCTTCTTATATGTCTACACCTACCCCTTCACGCTCAAGCTCGAACCCTCAATCGATCAGGTTATATTGGAGATGTGCCGGACTTATAATGTGACCCTTGCACAAATTGGTCCGATAATCTGGAGGACGGTAGCTTGCCTCCGGTTGTTGGCCAATAATGCCAACAAACCATTCACGATGACACATTTGATTCGCCTATATTCCCCGAGACTATTCTAGGGAGGCGTAATAAAGCTCGCCAAGCGAGGCCGGAACTCGATCTTCTCCAAAATGGATGAAGACAGAGACCGAGGCTGGTTAGAACGCTTCGTCCGGGTGAGGACCACAGACATTATCCCGGAGGAATACATGCCCTTCCCGAAAAAATGGAATGATAACCGTAAGTTTCTCGGTTCCCCCTTTATTAATTTATCCTTGGATTATTTCATCTAATCCCTTGTTTACACTTCCTTTTTTTTTCAACAGCCGTGACATGGATACCTCCGGCCGTTCCACACATGAATGAGTGGGTTGAGGTGCTCCTCGACCAGCATACACACGAAGAACTGACATGGGGAATCCTATCGCGTGACCGATGGGTTGCCCAAAATCATGGTAACACTACTTTTGAGCATGAACATTGCGTATCTTCTGCCTTCTCTTCTTTCTATAACTTCTTCGATATTTTAGGTTTACCGAAGGGCTCAGTGAATCCTAGACCGGGGGTAGCAGCTGAGCAAGCTATGCCGGCACCAGCATTCGATGCAGCCGGGTCATCCCGTATCATTGCTGCTGCCAGCAAAAGACGAAGGAAGCCCTCGGACAAAGGAGAGAAACTGAGGAAAAGGGCCAGGAGCATCGTTCGGTCTCTAAGAGATGAAGAGCCCGACCTGTTTATTCACCGGGTTGGCGTGACCCCGTCCTTTGAGTCAGTCCCGGAGGAGGAAGTTACCGCTCCACCTCCTTCAGCCGAGGAGATACCTTCCGCTCCGGCTCAGCTAACAAGTGGGGAAGAAATACTTTACCCAATACCTCTAAGGCCCATTGAATTAGTTGATATTTCAGGTGATGCCTTTTCTGAAGAGATTCCCCTGCAAAGATCGAGAAGATCCGGACCTGAATCGACTGTTGAAGTTGGATCAAGAGCTGAGTCGACGCCCGGTACTGAGGCCCCAACGGATACTGGCTCATTGCCTACCGAGGACCCAACTATCGGATTCGAAGCCTCTATTCCTACCGAGGCTGTTGGTGCTGTTCCGGCCTCACCTACTGCTCCGAGGTCGGACAACCTCGACGAGATGTTTTTGGATACACCTTCTGCAACCGAGGAAGCTGCGAGTTTCGGACATCTCCCAATTTCTCGAGCCACGAGGGCAGCTAGCCGGTCTACTGAAACTGGAGCACAGGAGAGCCTAGTGCGCACCTTTTCGGCTCCAAACGTGGAACCTAGAAGGACCAGATCGGCTGTGGTTACTGTTCCCAAGGACTGCAGCTTTCTGTCTCGCCCGGTGGGAATAGCGAGCTATTTAAGGCCTCTTGTTTTGGACTCGAATAAAAGGAAGATGGCCGAAGTCCCCTGGCAGTGCCTAATTAACGAAGGCATGCATGTGGGCAATCGGGTAAGCTTATCAGCCTGTCCTCGCATAATTAGATGTGAATTTTAGTTTTTCGTCTAACTTCTCCGTTTCTTTTATAGAGTGTGGTGCTTGTTAATGAAGCCTTTATCCGTGCCCAGTAAGAGGTAGATGACCTTAGAGGCCAGCTGGAAGCCCAAGGTCGGGAAACAGAGAAGTTCCAGCACCTTTTGCAAGTAAAGGAGGATGAACTGAGCCGAGCAGTGGCCCTAACCAACCTTCAGCCCGAGCTTGATGCAACGAAGGGTGAGAACCTTCTATTAAAGGGCGAGCTAGCCGGGATTGTGGAGAGGAACCGGCTTCTGGAGGAGGAGAAAATCGGTCTCAGTCAAGATAACGCTCGGTTTTCTTCCAAACTTAGCGAGCTCGAAACCATCATTTTCCAACTCCGAGGGGAGCTTGACTCGGTCAAATCTGATGCCGTAAACATGGCCAAGAGGCACCGACGGCTTGAATCCAAGAGTGCCAAGTATGAAGAGAGAATGAGGGTATTCGAGCAAAAAGCTGAGGACAGGGCCCGAATATGTGATGAGCTAAGAAACAGACTCGAAGAGACGGTTGAGGCTAATGATCTTCTCAAAGCTGAGCTTGAGTCGGCCACTCAAAATTAGAAAATCCTCGATGAAGAGAGGGGTGAGTTAATGGCTAGCCTGACCCGGGCTGAGGCCGATTTGGCAGAAGCCTTAAAAAGTGTGAAAGCTACTGAGGCTTACTCCACGGTTGTAGTAGAGCATGAACGGTAGAAGTCTCGGAAGATCACCCTCGAGGAAGCCGAGCGTGGCTTTACTGATCTCCCGGCCCTTATTCTCGAGGCTAGAAGGACCGAGGAAGAAGCCAAAAGAGCTCTTGACTCCGACTCCGAATACTCTGAGCGGACAGAGTCCGAACATTCTGGTTCCAGCCATACCGGATAGGCCAGGGTTTATATTTACCCTTTGTTTTGCTTTTTTGCCCTTTTGTTTTTTTTTTTTTTTTTTTGAACTTTACCAAATTTCAAGTGTAAAAGATTTGCATATATGAAAAGCGCATCTTTCCTGTTGACTATTCTTTTACTTGAATGTTTTTCATGATTCTTGTCCGAACTGTCGGTCCTTTTCGAGGATAAGCAGACATCGGAGTCACTTTCGGACTGTTCGTTATACATTGGTTTTTAGTTCCATCCGGTATGTTTTATCCGGGAGTTGAATAGAGTGGTTTGCCCGCGGGACTTATTTATGCTTTGTGAATTCAGACGTCTCCGAATCACGTTAGGAATTTTTAGGGCCGATATTCTTTGGCTATTCGCTTATCTTAGATTAGGTTCGGGCACCTGAATCTCAGCTTTACCGATTTCTGGTGTAGCAGTCCCCATTCGGGGGTGTTAAGATTTTGGCTTGGTTCACTATGACCTTGTTGCCTTTGTCATATTTCGACTGTAATGCCCGGAGTCGGGTATACGGATAAAATGGTGCCCGATTTTCGGGGCAATGTGCTTTACTAGGAAGACATATCCGAAATGCAATAATTTGATTTTTCAACAAGCTCCAAGTATTTGTACATCATATGAGGGCTTTATCCGTTTCCTTCTGTTTTTTGCCGTAGCAAATTCTAAGTGGACACGATTCGTTCTGATCGTTTGGTCCTTACATCAAAACCTAATATAAAAGGTCTGGCTTTGGTTCTGCCGTAGCAAATATTAAGTGGACACGATTCATTTTTGATCGTTTGGTCCTTACATCGGAATCTAATACCAGCGGTGTTCGTTGTTAAACTCTTTCGTTTTCAACTAATCGGGGTAAACCGAGATATGGGTACCGTAGTCCCCTAGTGCTTATTCGAAGTCGGGTAAGCACTATCAAGCCCCCACTCGTAGGGTGTTGCCCTGAGTATCCGGGTATTTATCCTCGTTCCCTTTTAGTAACACGTTGTACTTGTTACCTCGTTAAAAACCTCGTCGGAAAACCCATTTGGGACAAAACCGTACTAAGAAAAAGAGTGCAACACGTGTTTTCAGACCTAGAAACTAACCATACCGGGCACTCGGCTTCCTGCAAAAAGAAAAGGTTAGAAAATAAACAAAAAGAGTCCATACCTTAACAGTAGTATCTCTTCAAATGAGCCACATTCCAGTTGTTGCGCAACCGTTGCCCGTCCATGGATTCCAGCTGATAGGAACCTTTGCCCGTTATCTCAGTTATCTTGTACGGCCCTTCCCAGTTTGGGCCCAGTTTTCCCTCGTTGGGATTCTTAGTGTTCAAAGTAACTTTTCGAAGTACCAAGTCCCTAATTTGGAAATGTCAAAAATTAGCCCTCCGGTTATAGTACCTTTCCATCTCTCCGGTTTCGGGCCGCACACGGCCAACGCGTTTTCGCGTAGTTCATCCGTGAGGTCGAGTTTTACGGCCATGGCCTCCTCGTTTGATCCCTCGGTGGTGTACTGAATCGGAGACTTGGTTCTCCGACTTCTACGGGGATGAGGGCTTCGGCCCCGTAGACCAACGAGAAGGGTGTTTCCCCCGTACTCATTTTTGATGTGGTTCTGTAGGCCTGCCAAAGACTTTCCGTAGTATTTCCCTCCGTTGATGCTTTGATGTTTCAAGTCTTTTCCTCAAATTCTGAATTATTATTTTGTTCGTAGATTCCGCTTTTCCGTTAGCACACGGGTGATACGGAGTTGATACAATTTTCTTGATCTTCAACCCTTCGAGGAAATCATTGACTTTACCACCAACGAACTGGGGACCGTTGTCACAAGTTATTTCAGCCGGAATATCGAATCGGCAAATAATGTGGTCCCAAATGAAGTCAATAACTTCCTTTTCTCTTATCTTTTCGAAGGCCTGCGCTTCAACCCATTTTGAGAAATAGTCAGTCATAAATAAAATAAAACGGGCCTTACTTGGTGCCCATGGCAGCGGACCAACAATGTTCATCCCCCACTTCATGAAGGGCCAGGGTGATATCACCGAGTGCAATGTTCCTCCGGCCGATGAATCATCGTGGCATGTCTCCGACATCCGTCGCATTTCCGAACAAAATTCTTTGAATCTTCCTCCATCCGATTCCACATACCCTGGCCCGATAATCTTCCGACTACGGCCTTAAAGACCGAGTGATTGCCGCAAGTCCCCTCGTGTACTTCTCTCATCACATACTCCGTTTCTCCGAGGCCTAAACATTTGGCCAAAGGACCGAAGTAAGACCATCGATATAACTGGCCATCCACCAGACAGAACCGTGCTGCTTTTGTCCTTAGCGACCGTGATTCTTTTGGGTCACTCGGGAGCTTTCTATCTTGCAAGTAGTCGATGTATTTGTTGCACCAATCCCAAGTTAAACCCATCGTGTTTATTTCAAAGATGCCCGTTCTCTATTGTCGAATTCATCAAGTGCAATTCACGTATCTCCGGATTAATTTCTTCCCCTTCGATTGAAGATCCCAAATTGGCCAACGCATCGGCGTCACTGTTCTGCTCCCTCGGTACGTGCTGCATGGTCCATTCTTTAAACCGGTGAAGTATCACATGGATCTTTTCCAGATACCTTTGCATCCCTTCGTCCTTCACTTCGAAGACGCCATTCACCTGGTTAACAACCAGGAGAGAGTCGCATTTTGCTTCAATTACCTCGGCCCCCATACTCTGAGCTAATTCCAATCCTGCAATCATAGCCTCATACCCGGCTTCATTGTTAGTCAATTTAATAGTTCTAATGGATTGCCGAATCGCATCCCCGGCGGGGGTTCTAAGAATGATTCCTAACCCGGAACCCTTAAGGTTCGAGGCCCCGTCCGTATGTAGTGACCAAATACCCGACCCTTTTCCCGAGGTTAACAGGAGTTCTTTCTCAACGTCGGGGATCATGGCCGGGGTAAAGTCTACCACAAAGTAGGCTAAGATTTGGGACTTGATGGCCGTCCGAGGCTTATATTCAATGTCATATCCGCTTATCTCTACAGCCCATTTAGTTAGTCTACCCGATAATTTCGATTTATGCAAGATGTTCTTTAATGGATAAGTGGTCACCACACATATCGGGTGGCATTGAAAATAAGGTTTGAGCTTTCTAGAAGCGCTTACCAGTGCTAATGCCAATTTTTCAAGGTGGGGATAACGGGTCTCCGCATCCCCCAAAGTTCTACTCACATAATAAATGGGAATCGCGCACCCGACTCTTCTCGGGACCAAAACTCCACTTACCGCTATTTCGGACACGGCAAGGTAAAGAAAAAGCGCCGTCCGTTCGGTGTATGCAACAAAGGTGGGCCGGACAAGTATTCTTTTAACTCTCTTGTAAGGCTCTTTGGCACTCCGGTCCAAGTGAAGTCGTTCTTCTTCCTTAGTAAGAGAAGAAACGTGACTTGTCCGAAGATCTTGATATGAACCGACTCGCCGCTATCCTTCCTTAGGTGAGCCTCTCGCACTCCTTTGACGTTATTCACCACCTCGATATCCTCGATTGCTTTGATCTTGTCGGGTTAATCTCAATTCCTCGGTTTGACACCTTGAAACCGAGGAACTTGCCCTCGACGGGACACCGAAAGCACATTTCTCCGGGTTGAGCTTCATGTTATATCTTCGAATCACGTCGAAGGTTTCCTGCAAATGTTTTAAATGGTCCTCTGTTTCCAGGGACTTAACAACCATGTCATCAATATAAACTTCCATTGTTTTTCCTATTTGTTCTTCGAACATTCGGTTAACTAGGCGTTGGTAAGTTGCACTGGTATTTTTTAATCCGAAACGCATGACATTGTAGCAATAAGTCCCATATCGGGTAATAAACGATTTTTTCTCTTGATCCTCCAGGTGCATCCAGATTTGGTTATACTCGGAGTAAGCATCGAGAAAACTTAACATCTCATGCCCGATCGTCGAGATCGATCATTCTATCGACGTTTTGGCATCGAAATGAATCCTCCGGGCATGCTTTGTTTAGGTCCTTATAATCAACACACATTCAAAATTTATTACCTTTTTTTGGCGCCACCACTACGTTAGCTAGCCAATCCGGGTATTTTACTTCCCGAATAGAGCCTATTTTTAAAAGCTTCGTTACCTCATCCTTCACGAAGGCGTGCTTCGATTCTACCATAGGCCTCCGTTTCTGCTTCACGGGGATAAATCTCCCGTCGAGGCTGAGTTTGTGAGTTGTTACTGCTGACGGTATACCTGTCATATCTATATGCGACCATGCGAAACAATCGATGTTAGATTGAAGAAATTTAATATATTTCTTCCTGAGCTTCGAGGTTAACCCCGTGGTGTCAGCACACCTTTCTACCTGGTAGATGATCAAACAAGGTGACTTCCTCCAACTCCTCTACTGTAGATTTTGTCGCATCTGAGTCATCCGACAAGACAAATGATTTGGTATGCCGAAGTCATCCTCTTTGTGCCCCGGGTCCAATTTCTTCTGCTCCGTTGTTAGACCCGTGCACGGTAGTTTCTATTTGGAATCCTTGCCCCCGTTTGATTCTTTCTTTTGGTCCAGGTTTTTGACAAGGGGTGATGCTTCCTCAACTGCGAACATCTCTCTTGCAGCAGGTTGTTCCCCCCGGATGGTTTTTACTCCCTCCGGTGTCGGAAATTTCGATATACCGATGTAACGTCGATGGCACGGCTCTCATGCTTATGTATCCATGGTCTACCCAAAGAATGCATTGTATTTCATATCCCTTCAATTACATAGAACACTCGTTTGTCGGATAGTGCCGTCAATGTTGACCGGCAAAAAATCTCTCCTTCGTGGTTTCGCTCGCCATATTGAACCCGGCGAGCACGGCTCACCGGCACGATCCGGTCGAGTAGCCTTAGTCGTTCAACCCTTTCACCGGATAATGTTGGCCGAGCTACCCGGGTCAATTAAAATACTTTTAATTTGTGACTTAAAAACAAGAATAAAAATTACCAACGCATCATTGTGCGGTTGAATGATGCCTTCCGCGTCCTCGTTGCTGAAGGTGATGGAACCCTCAGGTACGAAATCCCGACTGTGCTTTTCACGAACGATGGATACCTTGGTCCGCTTCATCACTGGCCCTCTAGGAGCATCTGTACCCCCGATTATCATGTTGATTATATGCTGAGGCTCTACCGGTTCAATCCGTTTGTTTGACTCCCTTTCCTTATAGTGGCTTTTGGCCCGCTCACTCGGGGAATTCACGAAGGTGACCATTTTTAAGTAAACGGGCCACCTCTTCTCTTAATTGGCTTAGTGGCCTTTCGTCGGACCATGGGTCCCATGGTATTCACATATCATGTTCGGATCCCGCCGGCCGGGATCCGACCTCAATGGTCTCGCCACCTTGCTCGGGACGCGACTTATGGCCGAGACGAGATCCGAGGTGTTGACACTAAAGTTATATTCCGATATCCTTGGTGGGTCTCTGTTGGTTGCCGAGCTTCTGGCATCACTCCTAAATGATAACCCTCGGCTATTCGATGGCCGCTCGGTTCTTCTATCTCCCCGGCTGGAGAATTGACCGGGACCAGTCCTTGACTTCTCCGACTTGAAGCTCGGTTTCTCTGGATGAGAGTATGGCCGATATCTTTCCCTCGACGATCGTGTCTCTGGGTTATAATCCTTCCTCGATCTCTCAGAGCCTTTGCTCAGGTTTACGGGACCCGGGGGAAGCTCGAGCTGGTCATCCTCCACCCGAATCTTTGACTCGTATCTGTTGTGCACATCCGCCTGTGTCACAAATTTCTCGTATCTCCAAAGAATTTTCCTTTAGTTTGAACGAGGCCAAGTTGAACTTCGGGGTTAAGCCCTTTGGTAAAAGCTTGTGCGGCCCATTCCTCTCGGGAACCGAAGGGGGAGTTCCATTGTTCCCTTGAAACGGTTGACAAACTCACGTAATAATTCGTCATCCCTTTGGGCTATCCGGAAAATATCCGCCTTATGGGCTCGTGCCTTTTTGGCCGCATTTAGCTTTCTATGAACGCATTCGCGAGCATTTCGAAAGAAGTGATTGAATGCTGTGCAGATGGTCATACCAAGTCAATGCTCGCTTTTCGACAATGTTTCCCTAACGCTTTTCAACAATACGGATTCCATTTCATCTTCGACATCATTTCCTTTTATGGCACACCAAGCACGGGTGTTAAGTCACGTGTTCCTGGTCCGTTGTACCATCATATTTACTCGATGTCGGCATTTTGAACCTCTTTGGGATCAACTTAGAGCCGCTCGGAGAAAGGACTCGAATATACCTCTTCGAATCCCGCTCTTCCAGGCCAGGCGGTGTCCCCTGGATTCCGTCCACCTGGAGAGTTATAGGTCTCCGCCTCTTCTCGGTTGAGTCTACCGGTCGGTCAATGTTTCGAGCATTCTCGATACCTCGGTGGACCAATCCGGCCGGACCCATTGCTCTCAACCATCCGGGTTTCTTCCTTCGGGTTCGCAACACCCTTATTCTTCCCGTGAGCCGTTTTCGTAAGTTTCTCTACAACTCGGGCTATTGCGACTCCTTGTTCGGCAAAGCCGCTCTTTGTTCCCGCAACATTTCAAAAATAAGAGTAAGTTAATATCATCCGGGTATTTGGCACTTTTCGGCCTTGTGCCCGGGACGAAGGTGACAACTGGGAGAGTATTTAAAGGGTCGGTAGTCGGCCGGGGCGGCGTTTTCCGGTTCACGGTGTTTTGTCGGTTGAGCCCCTCCTCGAATCGACGAATTTGGGTCAACGGGATCCACTGTGTAACTTCGCAGCCAATTTGTTCTCATTTTTCGGCCACAATCTCGTTGTTGATGTGACCAGATTGTCCACTGTTTGCCATTTGGTCCATTTTCACAGAGACGAACAAAAGAACTGAAAGATCTTTAGGTGAGCAAATAGGAAACGGGATTAAAGACCACTATTATCCTAGCCCCACGGTGGGCGCCAAACTGTTTTACCCCGAAATTGGATAATAAGTTGAATTTGTAAATAAGGTATAGGATATGTGGCACTTTAATCTGTTTTTTAATAAACGAAGAATATATATATATGTTTGCTTATAAATGACTTAAGTGTAAGTAAATCAATATGGTAATGATTTGGACGAATGTGTTGGGATTATGGATTTGAGCTAAGATCTTTGTGTATATTTCCGTGCAATATTGAATAATATGATTCAATGAATTATATAGCTATAAACCGGACCAAAATCAGAGAGAGTGAGGGGGAGAGAGAAAGCTTCAATATATATTCAAATACAATGTTTTGGATCTGAAAAGCCAACCCCTAAAAATAAGGAAGTGTCCTCATTTATGAGTTTTCTCTGGGCAGTTCTTCATCATCATACTTTAGAAATAAAAAAGCCCTAATATGGATAAGTTGGGTACTGGCTCACACCCGACACCGTCTGGTAAACAGTGACGAACGATTTCCACACGTGACGATCAAATAATCATTCGCTTGACCAACGGCCACGATCATAACGGTCACAAGAAAAACCGCTAACGCAATGCCACGACTAATCCTACTTATGTATGAACCGACCAACGGCCCATTTATCAACTCGGCCATGGAGAAATCCGCATCAACTTCGCTTAAGAATTATTCCCGGATAAATCGGATCCTACGATTTTCTTCAAACTTCTTCTGACTAAGCACTACTAGTGCAATACCCTCGGTCTGAGCACTTGTGTTTGTCTTCTTTCTTTTGTCGGCCCCCGGTCTCACCGGACAAACGCTAACCCGATTTTTACCGTATACAATTTCAAAGGCCTGCAAGTTTTGGTGGTCAATTTTATGTATTAAGCCAAACAATCTATCTATCTATCTATATATATATATATATATAAAGCAGGGACTTAGGAGAGGTGATGTGGCATGCCTCTAAAGCCAGTAATTTAATCTCCTTTTTTTTGTTATTGCTTCCCTGTTTTCTCCTATCCGTAAGTTTGTCGACTCATTAATTTAGATTTACTCAATAAGTCGCAACATTTCAATTCTATTTCCTTAATATGTCGTAACGGTTCAGAGAGAGAGAGAGAGAGAGAGAGAGAGAGAGAGAGAGAGAGAGAGAGAGAGAGAGAGAGAGAGAGAGAGAGAGAGAGAGAGAGAGAGAGAGAGAGAGAGAGAGAGAGAGAGAGAGAGAGAGAGAGAGAGAGAGAGAGAGAGAGAGAGAGAGAGAGAGAGAGAGAGAGAGAGAGAGAGATTAATTCTAACAATTATGCAAAGCCATTAACTCTGTAACAGTTTTTGCTGGGGCTATATTAATCTACTTTTACTACATCTACCGAGTAGAAAAAGCTTCATCCACGCCCGTTAAAAATCTTTGAAAAGGCAATAGGTGGCGATTGTCGTCCCAAACCGCTTGCATTTCTTTTAAAACCTTCTTCTTCAACACTCTTGTAAGGAGATGCAGGTAATCTTTAGCAAAAAATGTCGACCAATAAATTTACTAATTATGCAAAATTAATGTTTACTACTGATTGTTGTTGGGTATTTCTGTTCCATGTTATTCTTTATGGTAGTTTCATTTGGTATTGTGTGATGTGTAATCCCTGTTTGCTACATTTTGTAGTATCAACGTCTTGCTTTCACTGCTAAGTTTTTTGCATGCATTACTCAGTTCGTTCTTGGCCTTTTCTGGTTATTTCCTCTTCCTTGAATATGCAGTAATTACTACTATACTCGGCCAAAAGAAAAATGAAGGGGCTTCGATTACAAGTGCCAAACCTTCTAATTTTCAATGTAAATTTGGACTTTGAATTTATACTTTGTTTCAAGTAAAATTTCACAGTACAAATCTAAATAAAATAGTAGTAGTAGTATAGTAGAAACCATAAATATGGTCCTCTCCCTTTCTCCCTCCACATTCAAGATACTGTTTTCTTCCCTTTTAATTTTCTCGTATTTTCCCTTTATCAATGTGTTGTTTCTGCATTATCCTAATTTTTTCATTTTCCCTTTATTGTTGCTAATTTGTTTATTGTGCATTCTTTTTCCGAACTGTCACAACTTTAATTGTAAACAAATTCGACACAATTTTTAGTAGCATTAACTTTTCTTTTTGTTGTTTTGAAAAGCGATCTAAGTTGTTGCTGTCCCAATTGGTCCTGGTTTAACCATTTGTCTATGAAGTAAGTTTTTATTCAATCTTCTTTTTTAGCAGTCTTTCTTTCTTTCCTGATCTTGATTTCTAATTTTTCCCTATTTAAGGTCTGATATGAGTGTTTGTTTGGCAAGTCTATCCAGGGAGTCCGGAGCCTAAATGGCATAAATTTGCCACAAAAAAACCAAAATGGTATGCTTTTTTTTTTTCAAACCAAAATGGGTATTTCGTTGGATAACCAACGAAATACCGCATCTTATCGTTCATACCTAATTATTTGATCAAATTTTTTTTTTTTAAATTTTGGTGCATTTTCAGTGAAATCTTAAACGAAAAATAACATTAAATTTTTTTTTAATTTCGTTTATACAAAAAACGAAAGTAAAAATAAAAGTATTTTTCAGCTATTTCGTTGGACTACCCGCTCTAAATAGGATAAAAAACATTTATATATTTTATCCTATTTCGTTAAAATTCAACGAAATAGGATAAAATATATTTTTTTAATTTCGTTTTTGTTAGCCAAATAAAAAAAAAATTTAATGCTATTTAAGCAAGCATTTCACGAAAATGCAATCAAATTAAAGAATATTACTATATTTACTATTTCATTTTTGTAGAAACGAAACAATTTTTTTTTTTAAATTTCTTTTTTTGTGTAAAAGAAAAAAAAAAAAAACTTTGTTTAGTTTATACAAAAATGAAATAGGGAAATATAGTAATATTCTTTAATTTGATTGCATTTCGTGAAATGCTTAACGAAATAGCATTAAATTTTTTTTTTTATTTGGCTAACAAAAACGAAATTAAAAAAAAAAAAAAAATTTATCCTATTTCGTTTTTTATATATGAAAAACGAAATTAAAAAAAAAAAACAAAATTGTTGCATTTCGTGAAATGTCCAACGAAATGCAACAATTTTGTTTTTTTTTTTTTTTAATTTCGTTTTCATATAAAAACGAAATAGGATAAAAAATATTTATATATTTTTTATCCTATTTCGTTGGTAGTCCAACGAAATAGGATAAAAATATTTTTTTAATTTCGTTTTTGTTAGCCAAATTGTTAGCCAAATAAAAAAAAAATTTAATGCTATTTAAGATTAAGCATTTCACGAAAATGCAATCAAATTAAAGAATATTACTATATTTCCCTATTTCATTTTTTGTATAAACTAAACAAAGTTTTTTTTTTCTTTTACACAAAAAAGAAATTTAAAAAAAAATTATTTCGTTTATACAAAAATGAAATAGGGAAATATAGTAATATTCTTTAATTTGATTGCATTTCCGTGAAATGCTTAACAAATAGCATTAATTTTTTTTTTTATTTGGCTAACAATTTGGCTAACAAAAACGAAATTAAAAAAAAATATTTTTGTCCTATTTCGTTGGTAGTCCAACGAAATAGGCCAAAAATATTTTTATTTTTACTTTCGTTTTTTGTATAAACGAAATTAAAAAAAAAAAAAAATTTAATGCGTATTTCGTGCCGGCATTTCACGAAATGCACCAAAATTAAAAAAAAAAAAAAAAAATTGATCGAAATAATTTGGTATGAGCAAGATGCGGGTATTTCGTTGGTTATCCAACGAAATACCCATTTTGGTTTGAAAAAAAAAAAGGCATACCATTTTGGTTTTTTTGTGGCAAATTTATGCCATTTAGGCTCCGGACTCTCTATCCAGGCTTGGGTAATTATTTCTCTTTCAATTCCTTTTGTTTAAATTATTTCCCTCTATTTATAATTTCATATAGAGCATATGTAAGACCATTTTATGTAGTTCTATATCACTGAGGAGTTCTACATTACAGAAGACAAAATGTACATGTACCTATTGTCATGTGCTATATGACAGTCCCGCCAATACAGAAACAAGATCTAAAAGGAGAATGCCGAGTAAAACTAAGCATTATAGAGTTGATTTCCAGAAAGAAAAAAACTAGAAAAGGAAAAAC
>NC_081352.1:55454163-55507135 GCF_029784015.1 Lycium ferocissimum
AGGTCGTTTCGATGGAAATGTTATGACTACGGGTCATTAAGAATAACTTAAGTATGTCGTAGTCGTATGTAGATTATTATCGAATGTTGTAAATGTGGGACGTTTGGGATGACATGTGTGGTTGCTCGGGGTGTTCTCGAATCTTGTCTTGAATAGTCTCGATATAGTACTTGAACGTGTGGTTATTGATGTTGGCTTAGTTGTTATGTAGTTGGTTTGAATATAAGGGAAACGTCGTCTAATTTTCTAGAAAGGAACTACTAACGTTGGAATACGTTTTGAACCTTCCCGTAGCTTAACCATAGTTCTTGACGTCTTAATATAGGTTGAGACGCTTCGGGCAGCATATACGTATTGTGATACGGATAAGCGTTAAAGATATGTAAAGCTATCCCTTCTTTCTTTTGGCATGTCTTAGATATAAGTGACGTATGATATGAGCTTTGGGGTAATTCTATTCATAAGTTCCGAATGTGATTCATGATTCTTATTCACTTCGATGTTAGAACTCTTAAGGTAATTGAGCTATTGCCCCTCGAGTCTTCTATACGTTGGATAGTAGTTGGTACGTAAAAGTTCCTATTCTTAAAAACTCTACAATGACTAATGTCCCCGACTTCCATAAGCTGTTTCGCATTATCTTGATACATGTCTATGATTCACTCGAGGCCTTATTTGATATAGTTCATAGTGACATTCAAAGAGTACTTAACATGACTATCGCCTTGATACTCGAGTGTTAGTTAGTCTACTTATCTATTGAGTCTCAGATGATGATTTAGTTGCATATGGTTACTCACTACTCTGCTCGTGCATAGTTATTACATCTTTCACCGAGTCCCGGCCGAGTATGTATTCGTGTATAGTTTCTTTGCATTGTTCATAGAGTCCCTCACTAGAGGGCCGGGTACGGTATATATATATATATATGGTATGATGATATGATGATGTGATGATGGCACCGAGCCCCATGATGGGCCGGGTATGATATACATGTATATGACAGATTCACCGAGTCCATAATGGGCCGGATATGGTATATGATATAGTTATGCATGATTTTATTTCATAAGGCACGAATTGATCCCTTGATTATCATACTTGTCTCTGGAATCTCACACTTGTGATCTTTCTTATTGTATTTCATGCTTTATATACTCGGTACATATCTCGTGCGGCCCCGCTTTCTTCGAGAGTGTGTTTCGTGCCCGCAGTACGGATACTCGCTTTGGTGATCCTCCAAATTGGGATTTCTATTCGACTATCTTGGAGTGCTCCATTGTCCCGGAGCCTAGACTTTTGGTACGGATCCTTTTGATGTATATATATATTTATCCGGGGGTACGGCGAGGCCACGTCCCGTCATATGTTACTTATTGATACTCTTAGAGGTACGTAGACACATGTGTGGGTTGTATATAGATGTTGTTCGAAATCGTGTTAATGACTTGTATTTGGGACGTTTCCATTTGTAGTGGCACTTGTCGGCTTGCGTATATATATATTTTTGGGATGCGTATGTAGTGGCGACCTTGTCGGCTTGCGTATATAGATAGTTGGGACGTTCCCGTACGTTATGACACCTTGTCATGCCTTTATGTCTTGTGTTATCTTTTGATGGTTGTGACTCGTAGGAGACAAAGTTGCTTTGATATATATATGTGACGATTCTGAGACGACGTTCTGTTTTTATAAGTTCCATATCATGTTTAGTTGCGGATTGATTATAGCTAACAGGTGTGTTTACGAGTGTCCAGCTTGGGCACCAGTCACGGCCTACGGGATTGGGTCGTGACAGAAAAATCTTAGGCCATGTCTTTCATTCTGGGATGAATGATCCTGAGAGAGGGATAATGTAGCATTTCGTAAAAAAGCGAGTTAGGTCTGAATGTTTAAAATTGATATTAAGGTGATATTTTATCAATATGAATCCTTTCGCCATGAATTCGGGTGAAAGCTAGTCGTTTTGAAGTCAAACCAAATAGTGAAGTTCGTAAGAACTCTTAAATTAGTCTAATTATTCCTCGTTTTCGGGTTGTTGCATTGGGAATTTGAGAAAACTCAAAATATGAAAGTTGTAGGTATTTGAATTACCTTTCCGACCAAATATTGGAGCTCAATCGGAGCTCTATGCTAGGAGTATTTTCCATTTTCTCGGGCACTACGCGATGCACGTTTAACCGAAGGCACGAATTGGCTTTAAGTGCGCGATCTTGCACTGGAGGCAGTGTTACAGCCTTTGCTGCATGAACAATTGTGCGGTTGGGACTCTAGCTACACAGCCGTACACCGAGAACGACACTTTAAAAGCCTAACTTCATGATAACCCTTCCCACATCTTTTTTGCCGGGATTTTTGGAGGAAAAGAACCACTAAGGACCTCTCTCAAACTCTAAGGTTATTCTACCTCAAACCCCATTGGTTTTACATCAATCTAACATCAAATTAACCACTAGTTCATTTTTCAAATCCGTAGATATTTGAAAATCAAAGAAAGAGATGTTGAAGGAGACTTTGGGAAACTTCTTAAGTGTATGTTCTATGATTCTTACTTGAGATTATTAACATGAATTACCCAATAAGGGATGCTTAAGCTTGATTTCGGAAAGCTGCGATATTTCATGAGTTTTGCTCTATGAACGGATTGTGTTGAACTTGAAACTCATTTAATGACTTAAAGATGGTTTATAAACCCATTAATGATTTGATGTATCCCTACTTGTGGGATGATGAACATAATCCATAATGAGTGATTCAACTTCTATGCTATGATTGTGATTTGGCTATTTTTCCATGATATCTATTGTTTGTGTTTGGCCTAGCTACTCGGGAGGAAGGGTAGTCACTATGAATCCTAGTGTGGTTTACCTATCCATTTAGGAGGAAGAGTGGCCATCGAGGGTTCATAACCCCAATGTGGTTTTGCCTAAGTATTCGGGAGGAAGGATAGCCATCAAGGGTGACAAACCTAGATGTGGTGCTTCTATGCGGTTTTAGGGAACCCTAAGTGGTCATCCCTTCGTTTAATTAACTTGGCTTTGTCGGTATTATTGTGATTGTTGTGAGTGACATGATGATGATCTTGAGTTCATAAATGGAAAACGTAATTATGACAAATGGCATAATGGATTGAAAGTGATCTAAATTCTCCCTTAATGGTTTCACTGATGATTCCATGAAGTTTGGTGACTTGTTTAATCTCTGGATTACAAAACTACTTTATTTACACTATTTTACGGCTTTATTTATATTATTTTATATAAGCTATTATCCCGGACACTGGTTGAGCACCACGTACTGTGCATACCATTGTTGTTTTTGATGGTGTGTTAGGTACCGTTGAGGAGCAAGTTTATGATACACGTGCGGACTAGGAGAGCTTGCTACTTCCATTCATTTGGTGAGCTCACACCTTCGTTCGTGGGATACCCTCTATCTTACTTATTGCTTGTAGTTTTCGGGCTGCGTCCTGAAGTCGACTACTTCTTATTCATCTTAGAGGATCCATAGATAGATGTTTTGTGGGTATTAGTTGGAGTAGTCGTTCGACTCTCTTAGGTATTGCTACATTTTGATAATCTATTTATTACAAACTTCCACTGATTTTATTTCTTAAATTATGTGCATGAGTTTGTTTAGTCATTTTATAACTTCTTTTAATTAGTTAATGAAAGATTATTAAAAAGGGACTTGTTGGTTATCAATTTATAATTAAAATTAAAAAAAAAAAAAATTGATTTATTAGGTGCTTCCCGTGTTTGTTCATAGCATCGGATGCTCGTTACGTCCGGGGGTCGGTTTGGGGCGTGACGAGCTACACCGTTCGGGAAAATTTCCATTTTTTGTAGTATGGAATACTAATCGTGTGTATTTTTCTAATAATTATGTTTCTCTCTTTTTGTTTACTTTGATTAGCTCATAGATTCATCTGTAATGTAGCCACCATTGTGACTTTTTACGCGGTCGATCATGTCAAGGAAAGTGTCGATAGGATCTTAAGCATTTCCACTAAACCTTTAAGGTCTTGGAAGGACATTTCTACTGAAAGAGAGTGGAAGGCCAACAATCATGGTAACGTCTTATTTAACTACTTTGAACCGGTTACATCGTGTTTATGGAAGTACATAACTCATTTTTTCACATCTTTGCAGGTCTGACATGGAAAAAGCAATAGTCTCAGCCTCGACTTAGAGTTCAACCCGAGCTTCCTAATCTCAAAGGGCTTCATAGGCAATCCATGATTTAGTCACCCGAACGAAACAAAGATCCAAGGCATCTATTATCGTCCTAAAAGTGGGGAGCCAACAACCGGTGAGGTCACCTCTTGATGTTCTTTTAAGAGAAAGAGGGACATCAAAAGGGTGGAGCAAGCTCGAGGAAGGAGTAGACCCCAAGCCAGCCACCTGGTCAGTTGCTACCTCCTCGTGGATGAACCGAAAGTGTCACAACCTGGCTACGGGCCATGACGGGTATCCGAGACTAACCCCCGAACACCGCTCATTCTGTTACTCATTTGCTCTCATTCATAATATGTGCTCGTAATCATGGAAAACTAATAACATTTTAAACATATTTACTTTATAAGCATAAGCCCTCTAGGCTATCATAATAATATATATACATACGTACACATAAGAACTAGTGAGACCATATTGCCCACACATACATATCTACGAGCCTCTCTTCAGAGTACTAGACATGTAGACGGGACGGGACCCCGTCGGTGCCCAAAACATGAGTATATATACATATGTACCAAAAGAATAATCAACGGCACCTCCGAAAAATAGAGTGCTCTCAAATCGCCTACTAGCTCCTACAGTGCGGATCACCTCCACGCTTACACATGTGGCATGAACACAGCGTCCAAAGAAAACGGACGTCAGTACGAACATTGTACTGAGTATGCAAGGCACGAATGAAATGAACATAATAGAGAAATCATAAGACATAAGCTGAGGGCATAACCTTCGAATGGATACATTTTATACATATATCATACGTAGCATATCATATGAATTACCATAGTGTATACATCATCATATCATACATACATCATCATACCATTCATATATCATCATATCATTCATACTTCATCATCGTTAACCCGCGTCCGGTAACCATCATATGCGACCCCCCACTAGTGGTGATCGTGTCCGGCCTTCTAGGCACGGTGGAATCATAGCAGCCCGGCGTAGCGGTGACATGTCCGGCCATGTAGGCACGGTGGAATCACAAGCAGCCCGCCTTAGCGGTGGCATGTCCGGCCAATTAGGCGCGGTGGAATCACATCGTCATACATATCATATGCTTATCATTATTATTCATCTCATAGGCATATCATGGCTTTATCATAATTCAACATCATTATGCATTTATCATCAAAACATACACTAGGACTTGAGGGAAACTATAGCTGTGTCGGGGTGACATAAGGTCGTGAACCCCCGATTACGTTATGGAGTAATCATAAACGTCTTATCTCACCTTGGAGGGACTAACGTTTTAAGGTGAGTGCACATAAGGAAAACATTAATAGATCATAGTTAACACCATTAGCTTTGTAGGCATATCATATCGTGAAATCTAGAATCTTTAGACTTAACCTTATCATCATCTTTATCATATTCGTAATATATCTCTTATCTCATATGGCTTTCCATGCACATAGGCTCTTAGTTTTCTTGGGGATAGGAGATTCATGAAGAAGAAGGAAATCCATGTCATAAGATTCATGCCTTGGAAAGAGAGGACTAGCCTTACATACCTTTATAGTTTAACTATTCTATCGCTTGCTTGCTCTCCTTTAATGCCCACGTTTATACCTTCAAGAGAATTCGTATCGACATTAGCTAAACAATCATAAGAACGTGCTTACTAAATCTAGAGAAAATTGGGCAGCATTTCCTTTGTTTATACGACTTCCGCCATATTCCATATCAACTCCCAAACATTCATAACAACAATCGTCATTCGGTTACATTATTCACATTTCGTGACTTACCTTCAATTCTCCAAAATCATGATCATAATTCACTATCATGTTTCTTCACATATAATTCTTATTCCATGTTCTAAATGTCCTTTATAATGTATTCATAGTCACAACATATCCATATTCATGATTCAATCCAAACTACTACTCAACACTAGCACTATTCCCACATTTATGACCCATTTTCTATGTTCTAGTAGAATCCAAGTGTTTCAACTTTACAATACTTCAAACATCATGAAAACACCATAAAACTTACCTTAGATATTGGAAGAATAAGTCTTGAGTGGAATACTCTTTTTACACCCAAAACCCTAGTTCATCCCTCTTGAGATTCCTTAGCTTAGATGAACTTTGATGAATTTCATACACTTGATTCACTTGAATTCTTGATATTGATATTTAATTTCCTTTGTTTTCTTTTGGGTGAAATATGTGGAACCTTCTAGAGGTCTTGAGAGGTTGAAGAAGTGTGTGGAAATGAAATAAATGAAGTGGGAACAAACTTATATAATTAGAACTTGTTCAGTTCGTCGGGACTTCCACGGACACTTTCACAGTTCGTGGAACATTATGCTGTCCGTGGAACTGGTCGTGGTTCACCACCAGCCAGCCACCAACTCTGCTGGGAGTTTCACGGGCCCTTCCACGGTTCGTACAAGGTTACACGATCCGTGGAAGTGGCCGTGCAACTCACAGTTTTCCCAAAGTCGTCTTCCGTCGTTTCGTTTGATCTCCAGTCCTTATGAAGCCTTCTTAACACTTGTTAAACACTTTAACATCAATCTAAGGGATATTATAACTCTTTCCCAAATCATCATTAGGACATCATTAACTCAATACTCAAAATTCTTGCCCGACACACAACTTATGACTCGCTTTCCTCAGCAACTTTCCTCTCTTACCCCGAATGTCTTTGGAAATCTTAATTAGGACCATTAGAGACTATTTCTTACTTGTCCAAACATCGTATACGTCATTCACTTTGTTAGCCTATTCACTGTACGTTAACGGGAATTTTTTCAAGGTGTAACATTCTCCCCCCTTTTGGAACATTCGTCCTCGAATGTTAAGTCATCGGGGATTCTATAAAAATTTTGCCAGAGTTTTCCCTATAATATGGCGCTATCATCCTATCACAACAACCCATAATAACATTGCCTCACAGGGCCACAACACAATAGTAATATAAATTAGCCACACATGACCCATATGCATAAAAGAAAAGCATACATACCTCATAATCTCGATGTCTCATCATAGATCTCTTCCGGGGCTGAAACAAATGCGGGTATGTGGATTTCATCTTCTCCTCCGCTTCCCAAGTCATCTCATCTCGGTTGTTATTTCGCCATAAGACCTTAACTGAAGCCACTTCCTTATTCCGAAGTTTCCGTACTTGCCTGTCTAGTATAGCAATGGGCACTTCTTCATAGGCTAGCTTTTCTGTGATCTGAACATCGTCTATTGGCACAATCTTTGTAGGATCTCCAACACACTTACAGAGCATTGAAACATGAAAAAATGGATGGACTAATTCAAACTCTGAAGGCAAGTCCAATTCATAAGCTACTTGACCCACCTTGCGGATGATCTTATAGGGTCCAATATATCGAGGACTTAGCTTCCCTTTCTTATCAAATCTCATCACCCCTTTCATTGGCGACACTTTCAGAAACACCCAATCATTAACTTGAAATTTCAAGTCTCGTCGGCGGTTGTCCGCATAAGATTTTTGGCGACTTTAGGCTGTCAATAATCGATCTCGGATCACCTTGACTTTTTCTACAGCTTGTTGAATCAACTCAGGGCCTATTAACTGTACCTCTCCTATTTGAAACCATCCAATTGGAGATCTACACTTCCTTTCATACAAAGCTTCATACGGAGCCATTTGGATACTGGAATGGTAGCTATTGTTGTATGCAAACTCGATAAGGAGTAAGTGGTCATCCCAACTACCACCGAAATCTAAAACACATGCTCTTAGCATATCCTCCAATGTCTGAATAGTACGCTCGGTCTGCCCATCGATGCGGGATGAAATGCCGTGCTAAGCTTTACTTGAGTACCCAAACCCTCTTGAAAGGATTTCCAGAATTTAGCTGTAAATTGTGCTCCTCTGTCTGTAATAATGGATATCGGTACCCCATGAAGTCTCACAATCTCCTTGATATACAACCTTGCATAATCTTCTGCTGCGTATGTGGTTCTGACTGGAAGAAAATGAGCTGCTTTCGTCAATCTATCCACAATCACCCATATAGAATTATATTTGCCTCGAGAACGAGGTAATCCCACAATGAAATCCATATTGATTACTTACCATTTCCAAGTAGGAATTTTCATTGCTTGCAATAATCCTCCTGGCTTTTGATGTTCGATCTTTACTTGCTGGCAATTTGGACATTGAGCTACAAGTTCTTCTATGTCTCTTTTCATGCCATCCCACCAACATATCATTTTGAGATCATGATACATCTTTGTCGTTCCTGGATGATTAGAATACCGAGAATAATGAGCTTCTTCTAGAATTCGACGATGTAATTCTGCAATGTTTGGAACACATAGCCTGCCTCGGTATCTAAGGATTCCATCCATTGAAGTTTCAAATGGAGACTTCTCTTTTGCATGACATGTATCTCTATAATGGTTCGGTTGAGGATCTTCATACTGTCGCTCTTTCACTTCCATATCCAAGGACGAAACTGTGGGATCATTAATACCAATTCCTGCACTACCGGAATCAATTAGACGTACTCCAAGATTAGCTAGTTGGTGGAGCTCATGAATCAATTCTTTCTTCTCCGAGGGCACTTCACATAGGCTACCCATAGATCGGCGGCTAAGCGCATCAGCTACTATATTTGCCTTTTCGGGGTGGTACAAAATATCGACATCATAATCCTTCAATAATTTCAACCACCGCCTTTGCCGCAGGTTCAACTCCTTCTGTTTGAAAATATATTGGAGACTCTTGTGATCTGTATAGATATCAACGTGCACACCATACAAGTAATGTCTCCACATTTTTAATGCATGAATAACTGCAGCTAATTCAAGATCGTGAGTTGGGTAGTTCTTTTCATATTTCCGCAGCTGTCTCGAAGCATAGGCAATGACTTTATCGTGCTGCATCAATACACATCCTAACCCCACGCCAGAAGCATCACAATACACAAAATAGCCATCTGGCCCTTCTGGAAGTGTTTAAACTGGAGCTGAGGTCAACCTGTTTTTCAACTCTTGGAAGCTACGCTCACAAGCATCATCCCATTGAAATTTTGCTGACTTCTGGTTTAGCTTCGTCAATGGGGCCGAAATAGATGAAAAGCCCTCTACGAATCTCCTATAATAACCTACCAATCCCAGAAAACTACGAACTTCTGTAGGCGTCGTAGGCCTTGGCCAAGTCTTCACAGCCTCAATTTTCTGAGTGTCAACTCGAATGCCATCATCTGAAATCACATGACCCAAGAATGTCACAGAATTTAACCAAAACTCGCACTTTGAAAATTTTGCATACAATTCTCGAGTTAGAAGAATTCCAAGAACGATGCATAAATAATCCGCATGTTCTGATTCTGTGCGAGAGTATACCAGAATATCGTCAATGAATACTATCACAAACAGATCTAAGAAAGGCCTGAATACATTATTCATTAAATTCATGAACACTGCTGGAGCATTGGTTAACCCAAATGACATCACCCGAAATTCATAATGGTCATATCTCGTTCTGAAGGCTGTGTTGGGAATGTCTTCTTCTCTAACTCTCACTTGATGATAACACGACCTCAAGTCTATTTTGAAAAACCACTTGGCGCCCGGTAATTGATCAAATAAATCATCAATTCTTGGAAGAGGATATTTGTTCTTTATTGTCACCTTATTCAGCTGTCTACAGTCGATGCACATTCGTAGGGAGCCATCTTTCTTTCTCACAAATAAGACTGGTTCTCCCCACGGTGATGAACTGGGTCTAATAAACCCCTTCTCAAGCAAATCTTTCAGCTGTGCTTTTAGCTCTTTCAATTCTGTCGGAGCCATTTGATAGGGAGGAATAGAAATATGCTTGGTGTCCTGCAACACATCAATGGCAAAGTCAATTTCTCTTTCTGGAGGAAGGCCTGGAAGTTCATCTGGGAATACATCCGGAAATTCATTCACTACCGGAACGGATTGGAAAGTTGACGACTTTGCTTCGGTATCATGAACTCGAACTAGGTGATAACTATAGCCCTTGGCTATCATTTTTCTTGCCTTAAGGTAGGAAATAAACCTTCCTCTTGGAGTTACCGTATTACCCTTCCATTCAAGCACGGGCTCTCTCGGAAATTAAAATCGAACCAATTTCATTCGGCAATCAACATTAGCATAACATGAGGCCAACCAATCCATACCCATAATCACATCAAAATCTAGCATTTCCAGCTCAACTAAATCAGCTTTAGTTTGGCAGTCACATATCACAATCATACAATCTTTATATACTTGTCTAGCTATCACGGGATCACCAACCGGAGTAGATACCTCAAAAGGTTTAATTGGCTCGGGTTTCACCCCAATACGATTAGCAACATATGGAGTAATATAAGATAGTGTGGAACCCGGATCTATCAATGCATACACATCATAGAAAAATACTGATAATGTACCTGTAACCACATCTGGGGAGGACTCGAGATCCTGTCGTCCGGCTAAAGCATACATGCGGGGCTGTGTGACACACAAGTAGATGCTCCCCCTCGGCCTCTACCTCAGCCTGCTGAAATTTAGGGAGTCTGCCCTGCCGGGCGCACTGAAGAGGAACCAGCTGCTGATCCTGTGGGCTGAGAGAACAATAGATGGAGCCTCATTGTGTGATTCACCCTCATCTACATTCATTGGCGGCTCTCTTCCTGCTCTCCTTTTCGTCGTAGTCTTGCCCTTCTGGGCGGCTTTAACTTTTCATTTTGGCGGCATTTTTGAAATCATAGCACACTTATTAGGGAGGATTAAATCTTATACACGGCTCTATCGCACGATTCCATAAGAATAAAGATGGTCATTTTTTTTCCCTAAATGCCCTGTAGCCTCTTGTTTATTAGCGTAGCGCGCAACACACTATAAACAAGAATCTACTAGACACGGCTCGTAGACACTTCCTAGGACTGAACTGCTCTGATATCACTTTTGTCACGACCCGACTACGGGCCATGACGGGTATTCGGGACTAACCCCCGAACACTGCTCATTCTGTTACTCATCTGCTCTCATTCATCATATGTGCTCGTAATCATGGAAAACTAATAACATTTTAAACATATTTACTTTATAAGCATAAGCCCTCTAGGCTATCATAATAATATATATACATACATATACATAAGAACTAGTGAGACCATATTGCCCACACATACGTATCAACGAGCCTCTACTAGAGTACTAGACATGTAGACGGGACAGGACCCCGTCGTGCCCAAAACTTGAGTATATATACATATGTACCAAAAGAATAATCAATGGCACCTCCGAAAAATGGAGTGCTCTCAAATCAGCTACTAGCTCCTACGAGTCTGGATCACCTCTTTGCCTACCTGTGGGCATGAACACAGCGTCCAAAGAAAACGGACGTCAGTACGAACATTGTACTGAGTATGCAAGGCATGAATGAAATGAACATAATAGAGAAATCATAAGACATAAGCTGAGGGCATAACCTTCGAATAGATACATTTTATACATATATCATACGTAGCATATCATATGAATTACCATAGTGTATACATCATCATATCATACATACATCATCATACCATTCATACATCATCATATCATTCATACTTCATCATCGTTAACCCGCGTCCGAGTAACCATCATATGTAGCCCACTAGTGATAATCGTGTCCGGCCTTCTAGGCGCGGTTAGACATGTAGACGGGACAGGACCCCGTCGTGCCCAAAACATGAGTATATATACATATGTCCCAAAAGAATAATCAATAGCACCTCCAAAAAATGGAGTGCTCTCAAATCAGCTACTAGCTCCTACGAGTCTGGATCACCTCCCTGCCTACCTGTGGGCATGAACACAGCGTCCAAAGAAAACGGACGTCAGTACGAACATTGTACTGAGTATGCAAAGCATGAATGAAATGAACATAATAGAGAAATCATAAGACATAACCTGAGGGCATAACCTTCGAATGGATACATTTTATACATATATCATACGTAGCATATCATATGAATTACCATAGTGTATACATTATCATATCATACATACATCATCATACCATTCATACATCATCATATCATTCATACTTCATCATCGTTAACCCGCGTCCGGGTAACCATCATATGTAGCCCACTAGTGATGATCGTGTCCGGCCTTCTAGGCGCGGTGGAATCATAGCAGCCCGCCATAGCGGTGACATGTCCGGCCATGTAGGCATGGCGGAATCACAAGCAGCCCGCCTTAGCGGTGACATGTCCGGCCAATTAGGCGCGGTGGAATCACATCGTCATACATATCATATGCTTATCATTATTATTCATCTCATACGCATATCATGGCTTTATCATAATTCAACATCATTATGCATTTATCATCAAAACATATAGTAGGACTTGAGGGCAACTATAGTTGTGTCGGGGTGACATAAGGTCGTGGACTTCCGATTACGTTATGGAGTAATTATAAGCGTCTTATCTCACCTTGGAGGGACTAACGTTTTAAGGTGAGTGCACATACGGAAAACATTAATAGATCATAGTTAACACCATTAGCTTTGTAGGCATATCATATCGTGAACTCTAGAATCTTTAGACTTAACCTTATCATCATCGTTATCATATTCGTAATATATCTCTTATCTCATATGGCTTTCCATGCACATAGGCTCTTAGTTTTCTTGGGGATAGGAGATTCATGAAGAAGAAGGAAATCCATGTCATAAGATTCATGCCTTGGAAAGAGAGGACTAGCGTTACATACCTTTGTAGTTTAACTATTCTATCGCTTGCTTGCTCTCCTTTAATGCCCACATTTATACCTTCAAGAGAATTCGTATCGACATTAGCTAAACAATCATAAGAACGTGCTTACTAAAGCTAGAGAAAATTGGGCAGCATTCCTTTGTTTATACGACTTCCGCCATCTTTCATATCAACTCCCAAACATTCATAACAACAATCATCATTCGTTTACAATATTCACATTTCGTGACTTACCTTCAATTCTCCAAAATCATGATCATAATTCACTATCATGTTTCTTCACATATAATGCTTATTCCATCTTCTAAATGTCCTTTATAACGTATTCATAGTCACAACATATCCATATTCATGATTCATGTTATACCTCGCATTTTGTACATTTGAATATTCCGGGTCAATTGTGGAAAGTTAGCAACAGGGCTATTTTCCAACTTTGTTTTAAGGTACAAGTCGTTTATGATTTTATCGGATGGAGATATTAATGAAAACTTGGGGTTGGAAAGTGAATTGATGGAAGTTGGTATTTCATGAAATATTAGGCCATGTGGCCGGCCACATATGGTGTGGGCCATGGCCACATGGAAGCTTAATATATATATATATGGAATTAGATGACATGTTGATCATATTAGTCATCTTTTATTACTTAAAGAAAATTCTAGAAATTTGAAGAAATTTGGAGGGAAGGAAAAAGAAAAAAAAAAAAGAAGAAAAAGACATGGAGCATGTGCATGGTCATGTGCACATTTTTATAGTTATATATATATATATATATGGATGACCAAGTTCATCATTTTCATCACATTTCATCTCTAGAAAATTCATGAAATTTGAAGAAAAAAAGAAGAGGGAGAAAAACAGCGAAGGGCTGGCCGAAACCAGCCCTTCAATTGTGATCATGGGAAATTTCTTCTTTATAGCTTTTCTACTAATTAAAGGGTTCTCTATGACATGGAGTGGTTGTTGAAGCAAGCAAGACACTCTTTCTTGCAAAATACAAGCTAGCCGAGGGATGAGGTGGATGAAGAAGGTTCCAATCTCTATTGTTATATGTTATGCATGATTTATATATGTTGTAGTGTGTAGAATTGAATGGAAGTCATGAAAAATATATGTGTGGGGTGATGTTGTTGTGGCCGTGAATTGTGCCATATGTGGTAGGAAAATGAATTAATGTTATTTAGTATGTTGGTTGTTGTTGTTATGAATTATGTGATGGAGAAATGAATGAAATGCATGAAAATATGATGTTGAAGATGTAGCCGTGTATGTTGTGGTGTTGGCCGAAAATGGGTGTCTTGGTGTAAGAATGAAATAAGTTTATTTAGTATTTTGGTTGTCGTCGATGCGATTCTAAGATGTAAATGAAGTTTTAATAATTCAAGTTAAGATTTTAATTGTGTGGGCTGAATTGGAAGGTAACATGTTTCTAGTATGCTTTCTTGAATTTATGAGAATGATGTTGTAAATGCATGTAATGTTGTAATTTATGAATGTAGAAGAAAGAAATGTGTCGTGGCAATGTTCTTGTGGAATATGGAAGTGATTTCGGGTGAGTTTGGGTTGTTTGAATATTGTATGGATTGTTGGAATGTTCTTAAATCATTGTTTGAATGGTTGCGGATTAATAATCGAATATATGATCATTGATATTGAATTGATCGTATGTAGTTATTTGAATATAAATGAAATGTTGTCGAATTGTGTAGAAAGGAATTATTAATGTTAGAATGCATTTGAATCACTTATGTATATTGTTATCATGTTTGTTGGTTTGGTTGTTAATGATTTGGCCGAGTTGAATTCTCGGGGATGTCCAATTTATAGGGGAAATGCTTTGTAAAATTTCGGTAGAAAAGTAATGGCGTGGAATTGTATTCTTCGAGTGTTTATGACTAATATTCGATATTTATTGACGTTGTGTAGATTGGAGAGTCGAGACTTGAATTCGGATTAGCTTGGGAAGCGGCTAAGGTATGTAAAGCTCAACCCTTCTTTCTTTGGCATGTCTTAGTTAAAAATAAGTTATGACACGAATTACGAGGTAACTCTATTCTGTGATCCGAGCATGTTTATGATCCATATTTGTTCTTGATATTCATATTCTTAAAGTAGTCAAATCATGGTCCTTATGTTTCTTTTTGTATAATCAAATTTCAAAGATTGCATAAAAGTTTGTTTTCAAAAAGAGTTTGTTTCCTAAACGATTCCGAAACTACGAACTTCCGTAACTTTCACATAAAGGCTCGGATCGCTTCGATTTGTTCTTAAAAAGTTCTAAAGTGAATAATGTTTGTAACTTCCGAGGCGGACTCGGGTTGGTTTGGCGTAATACTATGATCCCATGGTTTAAATACGACTATGAACCCAATGGTTTTGTTGATATATGATGTATGTTTCCGAATAACATCCGAAAGATATTTGATATAGACTATTGTCCGATTTCAAATGACATTCCGTTTGGTCTACTTCATTGAGTCTTGGAAATGTTTTATTTGCATTTGGCCTCTCACTACTCTGCTCGTGCAAGCTCAAGATGTCTTTCACCGAGTCCCGGCCGGCACGTATTCGTGCAACTTCTCTCGCATTGTTCACCGAGTCCCTCACTGAGGGCCGGGTACGCTATATATATATATATATATATATATATATATATATATATATATATATGGCGGCCGATATGATGGCATATGATGATATGGAGATGGCGGCCGGGATGGCATACCGAGTCCCTCACTAGTAGGGCCGGTACGTATATATATGAGTCCCTCACTAGAGGGCCGGATCATGATTATGATATGTATACATATATGGATATCCGCATGCATACATGATTATGATATGATTTTATTACCGAGTCCCTCACTAGAGGGCCGGCACGATATATATGTACGATAATATGATGATACGATTTCGATATGATTTTATTTACCGATATATGTACATGTATGACAAATGTTTTTCAAAAGGCAAGTCTTATGATTTTTCCGTACTCTTTACTTCGTATGATCCCGCTTACCATATTTCATGCTTTACATACTCGCATATTCCGTACCGACCCCTTTTTCGGGGTGTGTTTCATGCCGCAGTACACCCGATGAGTTGAAGATATTAGCAAAAGATGTTCCGGCGGGATTGGCGAGCTCCATTTCTCCGGAGTGCCGCCGAGTTAAAGCATTATGTATGGATTCATGTTCGTGTTAGAGACTTTGCGTACGTGTTGTGGGTATTAGATGTCGGTTATGTAAATGGCTATGTAAGCCGGTATATTATTATGCGTTGTGTTATAAGTTACATATGTTGCAAGATTTTATTTGATTTGAGAAAAGCAAAAAGCATATTATTCTTCGATAAATTTCTGTTATGTATATTTGTGTCATGATTTGAAAGCCAGCGAGGTTATGAGTATTAGGTTAGTCAGCGGGTTCGCTCGGCCCTAAATAAGGGTCGGGTGCCCATCACACCCTATCGGATTAAGGGTGACAAATTGGTATCGCAGCGGTTCGTCTTGGGGGTTGTCGCAAAGTCGTGTCCGGTAGAGTCCTCGTTTATGGTGTGAAGCGCGCCACATTTATAAACAGAGGCTACGGGGCATCTAGGATGGTTACTCTTCTTTGACATCTTAGATCGTGCGATAGAGCCAAGTCATAGGAAATGAGATTTCTTCGACACTAATCTTTGATTTCAGCAGAAGAATGTATCGACGGAAGAAAGCGATTAACGATATTGGAAGTTACGAAGTACGAAGGTAAGCAAAGGTATGCAAGATATGTCGGGTAAGATATTAAAGTACGATTAAAATACGAAGTTGAGATCAAAAAGGAAAGTAAACAAGAAAGTATAACGAAGTCTTGAGTTGGGCATACAAGGTATGTTTATTATTTTTGTACTGTCGATGATGTTGGGAGCCCTGTGAGGCCGCGATATGATGCGATATGTATATATATATGTTGGCCCTGTGAGGCATTGTTGGTATTTTCTGTGTACAGGTTTTGAGATAGTCACAGTTACAGAGGAAACTCTGCCAAATTTTTTCCAGAAATAAAGAAAGAATGAGATTTGGGTTATGATATGTCTGGAAATGGGGTCGTGCCAATAGTAATGGAATTTTTTTTTTTTGACTAAGATACGAGCGCAGCCGACCTCGGGAAAGAAGTTAGTCGCGGAATTGGGGATAAGAATAATTAGAAGGTTGATGTCGATACGGTAAAAAGAATTTGGAAGGGCTTGTTATTCTAAAAGACAATCCCAAAAAGGGCCGGTAGGCCGTGACGGAGTGTTATATTATCGGGTTGATTACGAACAGGATGTAATATGAATACAACAACAGGATCGTTATGGAAATAAGTAGAGCCTAATGAGAAAGCGGCTAAAGCTATGACGTGGTCTACGTAGCTAGAATATAAAGGTAAGGGTGAAACGGAAAGGTGAGCTATAGAGCGAATAAGCGAGACTTATCAAGTTTTGTAAAGGGAGTTTGGAATAAGCGTTATACGATGGTGGAAATGATAGTGAGCGTAAGAAAAGGAAGGGTAATCGGAAGGAGAGAATGGGAAGAGAGCGAGATAACAAGATAAATAGTAGATTATGACATGTGTAGCTTAAGGACACGAGTACTATAAGTGACGGGAATGTGAAAGACTCCGTTACAGAAAAGACGAGGAACGGGGTAAAACGGGAGCAACAATCCAAAGGCCGGTAATCAAGCATCTATAAGTAATGACGATCAAAGTGAGCTCGTCGCCATTGGGGACCTGAAAGTTTAGGATGAAAAGTAATCACATCCACAGATGAGAGGCAAATACCGAGGGCCAAAGGAGGGGTAAAATAGTAATTATGCTATAAGAGCGCTTCGAACTCCGTTAAGACTTCGACTTACTCCAGATCACGTGACGGAGGTCATGCGGTGAGGTGGACGCGATTATACTGGCGTTGAGGCATCGTATTTCATCGAAGTTTCAAAGTTAAGCGTGCTGAAGCGAGAGAAATCCTGGGATGGGTGACCCCCTGGGAAGTTTTCTGAAAATTCTACAAATTCAGACGCAAGAAGTAAATAAGGAGTTAGAGTGACTTAAGGATAAATTAAGAGTCCGAGGAGTGGGCAGAAACCCTACGAGGTCACGCAGAACGGGGCGAATTAGACCGATAAAGAGGAAAGAGGTACATCGCAGCTTTAGAATTAGGGTGAATTGGAATAGAGTTTGGAGAAATCTTGTGAACAAGATAGTAGGGGCTATATGTGTACATAGGTACGCACGGGATATTCTGTACATGGTTAGGCCAGCGGACATATGTATTCCGGTATTTAACGTGGCGGTATATGGAGTGCATTAATCGGACAGAGTAACGAGGTTCAAGTGGAAAAATATATAAGGAGTGCAAATGTTACAAGGCAAGCCGATGTCGTTTTCACTACAAGCTAAGCTTGGAAAGTGTTAATACAGCAACATCTGGAAAGGAAAGAAAGTGAGTAAATAAACGGCAACGGGAATCAAGATGTCGGGATAAAAAGTACCGCTTAATTGAGATCGAAAATACGGACGTAGGGCAAAGCCTAAACGGAAAATGGTATAAGTGCACCCCTAAAGGGGGGAAGCGAGGGAGAGAGATACAAGTGTAAGACGAAGACAATTGATGCTACAATGTCCTGGATACGAATGCTTGGGCCGCAGGTAAAGTTCTTTCTCGAAACAAGCTAGAGGAGATCCAAAAGTCGCAATAAAGGGATAGGAGTCAGGATAATAACCGAGATGGCGCGGAGAAGTAATTGTAAATATCCGGAATAACGTGATATTAGGAAATGGAGGCTTAAAGAGAGGATACGATAAAGGGAAGTAACGAGTAGCTTACGGAAACATTGTGAAAGGTAGTACGGCTGTACGGGATCAGAGGTTAAGAGGTAGGTAATCGAGTGGTTGCTAACAGTAGAAAATTTTCCTATGGTAGGAAGTAAGAAAAGCGGGGAAAAGAAGTACAATAAGGTAGACTCCTAGCAAATGCGAGCATGGGAGTAAGATTCGGGATAGTACGAATCAGGAAAGGGAACGATCGTGGCTAAGATTAAATACGCAGTTCGTGCAAGGGCAGTCATGTCACCTAGGAATATTATACACGAGAGATGAGACCAAGTGAATATATAATGAGAAAAGTTTGGATTCGGTAAGGACAATATGGTTACGAGATTTTAGATGCATTAAGGACTGATGTAAAGGTGGCTTAAGCTAAACTACCGAGATGGAACTAGTGCTGAGAACGAACAAGACATGCTTATGGTTGAAAAAAAAAATGCATTCCGACGCTGGTGGTAGGAGGAAAGAGGCAAAGATAAAGCGAAACATAAGGATTGGTAAAGCTACGATTGAGGCGGTTCTTAGAAAAATTTGACCCCCTTCGTACATTCGGGTAAAGACTACAACATCACGTGTGACACGAAAGTTGAGAGCAAGATCTGAGCAAAGGACGATAGAGAGTTCGGATTGAAGATAAGGGAACGACATGAGACAATGTGCTAAAAATGTAACAAGATAAGTAGAGAAAGTTTGTAAGACGACTTAGGCAAGTGATCAGAACCAGTTGGCCACAAAAAGGAAAGTGAATTTATACGCCAGTTTTTTTTCCAGAATTATATCAACCGATAATGGTCAAAGCAGGGAACGGCTATTAGTAGCTCAGAAACGGCAGAAATCATATGACGATAATCGGTATCGACACTTAAAATTCTAAACTGGCGAATGGGTATGCCTGAAGATATCATCCATGAAGAACATAATCATTCGACAAAAAGGAAGAGCTTAACCCGATATACACCGAATTTTATTACACCAATTGTAAGACAAAAAGGTTGCGTGCTAAAGATGTAGCTTCCGTTAAGGCACCGTGGCAGGATGATAACAGAAGGGAAATGACTTGCGAACCTAAGGAGAAGACGAAGGAGCAATATGATTGGTAAATAAGATTGCATGTTATGGTTGTACAGGAAACACCCCCCCCCCCCTTGAGATCCTTAAGACCCTATACGACTAGTTGAACATTCGAGGACGAATGTTCTAAAGGGGGGAAGGATATTATACCTCGCATTTTATACATTTGAATATTCCGGGTCAATTGTGGAAAGTTGAAGACAAGGGCTATTTTTTTCCAACTTTGTTTTAAGACATAAGTTGCCTACGATTTTATTTGCGGACGGAGATATTAATGAAAACTTGGGGTTGGAAAGTTAATTGAAAAGTTGGCTATTTCATGAAATATTAGGCCATGTGGCCATGGCCACATGGTGTGGGCCATGGCCACATGGAATATATATATATGGAGTTAGATGACATGTTGATCATATTAGTCATCTTTTATTACTTAAAGAAAATTCTAGAAATTTGAAGAAATTTGGAGGGAAAGGAAAAAAAAAAAAAAAAAAAGAAGAAAAAGACATGGAGCATGTGCATGGTCATGTGCACATTTTTATAGTTATATATATATATATATATGGATGACCAAGTTCATCATTTTCATCACATTTCATCTCTAGAAAATTCATGAAATTTGAAGAAAAAGAAGAGGGAGAAAAACAGCCAAGGGCTGGCCGAAACCAGCCCTTCAATTGTGATCATGGGAAATTTCTTCTTTATAGCTTTTCTACTAATTAAAGGATTCTCTACGACATGGAGTGGTTGTTGAAGCAAGCAAGACACTCTTTCTTGCAAAATACAAGCTAGCCGAGGAATGAGGTGGATGAAGAAGGTGAGGTCCAATCTCTATTGTTATATGTTATGCATGATTTATGTATGTTGTAGTGTGTAGAATTGAATGGAAGTCATGAAAAATATATGTGTGGGGTGATGTTGTTGTGGCCGTGAATTGTGCCATATGTGGTAGGAAAATGAACTAATGTTATTTAGTATGTTGGTTGTTGTTGTTATGAATTATGTGATGGAGAAATGAATGAAATGCATGAAAATATGATGTGGAAGATGTAGCCGTGTATGTTGTGGTGTTGGCCGAAAATGGGCTGATTTGGTGTAGGTGTATGAGACTAATGTGATGTAGTATTTTGGTTGTCGTCGATGCGAATTCTATGATGTAAACTGAAGTTTTAATGATTCAAGTTAAGATTTTAATTGTGTGGGCTGAATTGGAAGGTAATGTGGTTCTAGTATGCTTTCTTGAATTTATGAGAATGAAGTTGTAAACGCATGTAATGTTGACATAATTTATGAATGTAGAAGAAAGAAAGGTGTTGGCAATGTTCTTGTTGAGTTGGAGTGATTTCGGGTGAGTTGAAGCTTTGTTTGGGTTGTTTGAAATATTGTATGAATCGTTTAAAGCATTCTCGGCTATTGTTTGAATGGTTTCGGATTAATACTTGAACGTATGATCAATGAAGTTGAATCGATCGTATGTAGACTATTTGAATATAAATGAAATGTTGTCGAATTGTGTAGAGAGGAATTATTGATGTTAGAATGCGTTCCGAATCACTTAGGGATATCGTTATCATGCTTGTTGGTTTGGTTGTTGTTGATTTAACCGAGTTGAATTCTCGGGGGTGTCCGATATATAGGGGAAATGGTGCCGAAATTTCGGTAGAAAAAGTAATGGCGTGGAATTGTATTCTTCGATGTTTATGACTAATATTCGATATTTATTGACGTTGTGTAGACCTTGGAGAGTCGAGACTTGAATTCGGATTAGCTTGGGAAGTAGCTAAGGTATGTAAAGCTCGCCCCTTCTTTCTTTGGCATGTCGTAGTTAAAAATAAGTTATGACACGAATTACGAGGTAACTCTACTCTTGCGGTCCGAGCATGTTTATGATCCATATTTGTTCTTGATATTCATATTCTTAAGGTAGTCAAATTATGGTCCTTATGTTTCTTTTTGCATAAATGGATTTCAAAGATTTCATAAAAGTTTGTTTTCAAAAGAGTTGTTTCCTAGACGATTCGAAACTACGAACTTCCGTAACTTTCGCATAAAGGCTCGGATCGCTTCGATTTGTTCTTAAAAAGTTCTAAAGTGAATAGTGTTTGTAACTTCCGAGGCGGACTCGGGTTGGTTTGGCGTAATACTATGATTCCCATGGTTTAAATACGACTATGAACCCAATGGTTTTGTTGATACGTTTATGATGTATGTTATGTTTCCGAAAGATATTTGATAAGACTATTGTCCGACGCTCAAATGACATTCCGTTTGGACTGCTTCATTGAGTCTTGGAAATCTTTTATTTGCATTTGGCCTCTCACTACTCTGCTCGTGCAAGCTCAATATGTCTTTCACCGAGTCCCGGGCGGCACGTATTCGTACAACTTCTCTCGCATTGTTCACCGAGTCCCTCGCTAGAGGGTTCGGGTTATATATATATATATATATATATATATATATGTATGATATGATGCTGATATGTTGATATGGAGATGGCGGCCAGGATGGCATACCGAGTCCCTTGCTAGCGGGGCCGGGTACGTTATTCACCGAGTCCCTCACTAGAGGGCCGGGTACGGTATGTATACATATATGGATATCTGCATGCATACATGATTATGATATGATTTTACTTACCGAGTCCCTCACTAGAGGGCCGGGTACGATATATATGTACGATGATATGATGATACGGTTTCGATATGATTTTATTTACCGATATATGTACATGCATGACAAATGTTTTCAAAAGGCAAGTCTTACGATTTTTCTGTACTCTTTACTTCAGTATGATCCCGCTTACCATATTTCATGCTTTACATACTCAGTACATATTCCGTACTGACCCCTGTTTTTCGGGGGCTGCGTTTCATGCCGCGCAGGTACACCCAGGTGAGCTGAAGATATTAGCAGAAGATATTCCAGCGGGATTGGCGAGCTCCATTTCCTCCGGAGTGCTGCCGAGTTAGAGCATCATGATATGGATTCATGTTCCGTGTTAGAGACTTTGCAGACAGTGTTATGGGTATTAGGTGTCGGTTATGTAAATGGCTATGTAAGACGGTATATTATTATGCGTTGTGTTATAAGTTACATATGTTGCAAGATTTTATTTGATTTGAGAAAAGCAAAAAGCATATTATTCTTCGATAAATTTCTGTTATGTATATTTGTGTCATGATTTGAAAGCCAGCGAGGTTATGAGTATTAGGTTAGTCAGCGGGTTCGCTCGGCCCTAAATAAGGGTCGGGTGCCCATCACACCCTATCGGATTAAGGGTGTGACAATTCAATCCACACTACTACTCAACACTAGCACTATTCCCACATTTATGACCCATTTTCTATGTTCTAATAGAATCCAAGTGTTTCAACTTTACAATACTTCAAACATCATGAAAACACCATAAAACTTACCTTAGATATTGGAAGAATAAGTCTTGAGTGGAATACTCCTCTTACACCCAAAACCCTGGTTAATCCCTTTTGAGATTCCTTAGCTTAGATGAACTTTAATGAATTTCATACACTTGATTCACTTGAATTCTTGATATTGATCTTTAATTTCCTTTGTTTTCTTGTGGATGAAATATGTGGAACCTTCTAGAGGTCTTGAGAGGTTGAAGAAGTGTGTGGAAATGAAATAAATGAAGTGGGAACAAACTTATATAATTAGAACTTGTTCAGTTCGTCGGGACTTCCACGGACACTTTCACGGTTCGTGGAACGTTATGCTGTCCATGGAACTGGTCGTGGTTTACCACCAGCCAGCCACCAACTCTTCTGGGAGTTTCACGGACCCTTCCACGGTTCGTACAAGGTTACACGATCCGTGGAAGTGGTCGTGTAACTCACAGTTTTCCCGAAGTCGTCTTCCGTCGTTTCGTTTGATCTCCAATCCTTATGGAACCTTCTTAACACTTGTTTAATGCTTCAACATCAATCTAAGGGACGTTATAACTCTTTCCCAAAGCATCATTAGGACATCATTAACTCAATACTCAAAATTCTTGCCCGACACACAACTTATGACTCGCTTTCCTCAGCAACTTTTCTCTCTTACCCCGAATGTCTTTGGAAATCTTAATTAGGACCATTAAGGACTATTTCTTACTTGTCCAAACATCGTATACGTCATGCCCTTCGTTAGCCTATTCACTGTACGTTAATGTGAATTTTTCCAAGGTGTGACAGAAAGTGGACACTGTTGACACCTAAATTTTTACCTCCTATAATTTATTTTAGTCACTCAGAGTCCTTGGACATCAAACAGAGTGAAATTTATATTTTTTACATGTCAAAATGACTTTCTAAAATTAATATTTTGCCATTTCATTTGGCAAAATAACTTCAATAATATTATAAATTATTTAGAAATTAATTTACACATTTTTATAATTAATATGGAGCATTTTCCAAATTCGCTCAAGAAGATAAGTTTTAAAAAAAAAACAATTATTCAATTAATTGTTGAAGTTATTGAAAGATCAATTAGCAAACATTTTACTCCGTTTGATTCAAGAAATCTGATTAATTAAATGAATTAATCATTTTTACCTCAATTCTAATATTTTGCATATTCAATGTGCATTTGTACAATTCATTAGAGTTAGTCATAATGAATTTTTTTTTTTTTTTTTTTTTTTTTTTAAATTAAAGGCCACTAGGTTTTGTGCCACCTAGTGGCTATTTTATTAATAAAGTAAAGGTTCAACAAAGACAAAAGGTCTTTGAAAACGTGAAAACAACAGAAAGCAAATAGTCTTTAGCTAAGTGAAAAGGGAAAGTGCAGCCATTGAAATCAATCGGAGCGGCTCGTTGCTGCTGGTTCCTTGACGTTGCTGGGGATGAATCAAGTGTTGAATTGTGGTTAATTCCGTAAATTGTCTACTATATGGTTAATTGGGGCCACAATTGAAATGCCCAATTCCCATGGCTTTGGTCAATTAAGGTCATTATTGCAAAGTTAGCGTTTGATTGTTTAGTTTAGTTTAAACCTAGCCATAATTGAAATGACCAATTTCATGGTCTAAAGTCAATTGAGGCTATAGCAACTTAAGTCCATTTGCATATTAATCATGTTCTTTGTTTTGGTTAATCAGTTAACTAAGTTGTATTTGGCCATTAATTAATGAATTTAATTCATTTATTGTTCCAGTTATGGCCATTTGTTGAATTGAGTGTTTAAGTCTCCCTATATATACACACATATACCCGGATATACATGTGTATACATGTATATCAGTTATATGTATATGTATATGTATATGGCTGCCCCCTCTCTTTACTCTTTTCATTTCAGCCAGGCCCAGTCCATCAAAGGACCAGACCCGGTCCAACCACAACATAAAGGGATAATACCCCTTTCCTCTTTCATTTGTACCAAACGACCCCTTAAGTAAAGAAGAGGGTTTCTCTGAGGAGAAACCCTAGCCGTCGCAGTGATTTTCTTTCTCCTATGTTGTCATCGTTGCCATTCATGGTAAAATCGCAGTAGGCATTTGCTTTTACAGTCCTTTGCACCACCATTTGAAGTAGCCATTTAATGCTTCTCATCTCTCTCTACCGTGTTTCAACCAAACAAGGTATAATTCGTATTTTTTATTTGCTTTTCTGAATTTTCATGGTCAAAGACAGAGATTACTTAATGGTTTTTGTCTCAAAGCGAGTTTGAACTCTTAATCCTCATTGGTTCATGCAAGAACTAGCTGAATTGAGCCGCTGAGAGTCAAATCTGACCCTCCGAACCTTATTTTGCTTGAATTATGGCAGTTAATGCTTGAATTGAGACTTGGTTTTCAAAATTTGCATTTTGTCCCACATCGGATTCGATTAGGGTTTGGGGATTTTTGGGTTTCTATATAAAGAACCCCCCAAATCACATTGTTTCAAGGACTGACACACCGAATATCACTTGAATATTCACAAAACTCGAAATACCTAGGGTTTTAGCAGCTCTTGCTTGAGACCATCAATTTTTTGAAGTTAGTTTAACTTTTAATTATTTTTTTTTGTTTTCTAGGTGTGTGGCTGAATTGTTGGAGTGGAGGAGTGAAGATTCCAAGTCCATTCTCGATCAAGGGTGCACATACAAGATGTAAATCTTATCTCCTTTAGTTATTTTTGCATTTATTAGCTGCATTTCTGCATATCTGTCTTCTAGGTTGTTATTATGGTAGTATTAATTGCTAGTTTAGCCTGTTATTTGTGTGTGTTAATAATTATTCTTGCCTAGCATGCTTATTAGTTACTAGTTTAAACATGTTGCTCATATTTAAATCCTGTTTAGTTATATTTATGAGTTTAGTTTCCTATTTAGTCTCTTTAAGTTAGTTTTAGTTTGTTGTTGATGGATGAGTCTCTATTATGTGGAACTAGACCCTGCTTTGTCATTAATCTAGCTTAAAGATCATGTTGAATTACTGTTTGTCCTATTTTAAGTTTAACTTGTGCCATCGACAGTTTGCATAAGTCCTAACTACCTGCATATGTTTAGCATAAAGTGTATCCACCTGTTGATATGTATACATAGACATGATTAGTTGCAATGGTGCTTTAGTTAAGCGATCTGAGAATAGCACAAAGCCTATTGATTGTTTGTTGACATGACATAATGTGTTTAAGGGAAATGCTTGTATAGTTTAAGATTTTCACTAAGTTCTGCCAAATTTGGAATAAATTAGCATATTTTAGCTTCCTTTGAGTCTGCATATACTATATGTTGGGTAAAAAAATGAACTTGAAATGATTTGGGCTTAGTGAAATATCCTGTAAGTCCCTCTCATAGGTCTGCCAAACAGTGATGGTCTAAAGAGTCACTTTTGGCCTGTTTAAATTGGTTCTGAGCCTGAACTTTAGAAGTATTATATGAGAACTTAACTTATGAGCAGAGTATAATGTACTTAGTCCAATATGATGAATGTATATAGATCCTTGTGTGTTAAATGCTTCTATTTGCTGAAAGATATCACATGTGCAATGCAATTATTCTGTTGGGGTTTTTGTCAAGTCTGAAAGATGTTTGTTGTTCTTACTAGCCCCTTGTTTGGTTGCCTTATTGCTTGAGTGTCATGCATGCAGATCTTTGTCCCTCTCCCCCTTTGTGGTTTAAGCACATAAAATGTGCACATCTAATCCATTGATTGCCTATCACTTGAATATAAGAATAGTATCTTATATGAGTAGCTTAAGAGATGATATGCTTAAGTCCCAACTTGATCTCTGAAACCCTGTATTAGTTGCCTGAGGCTAAATGTTTTGTTTTGCATACTTGAGCATGTTTTTTCCTTTGTCCCCTTTTTCAAATGCTAAGTGTCAGTTGTATCATATAATCGGCAAAATGTATTTTCCTCATTAGAAACACCATTTGAACTCTAAATGTTGGTATATGTTTAGTCTTTCATGTGAAAGTTTCTTACTCTATTGCATCCCATCATATAAGGTTATTATTGGCACTGAATCACTTAGTATATACACACGTCTTGTTAAACAAAACTCATTCAATCTTGTTTTGAATCCCTTTATGTTCATGACTAGTTGACCATGACTGAAATATGCTGTTGTAACCAAAACCCATGTGAACTCACACACCATGGGACCCTCTAAAATTAAAACAAGTAGGATTACATGTGGAATCCAAGGTTAAGACATTTTTGAAGCTCACAGCATATCACTTCCTCTGTATGATCTCTTGATTCTCTGTATACTCTGCATATCATGATGGTTGCATCTATTTCTTTATTCTTCTGAAATCTATTATTGTACCCTTCAACTGAAGCTTTAAAAAACACCAAGTAGAACCAAGCATGTCTTTATTTGAGTTAAGTGTTGATTTTCTATTTGAGTATACTGGAGATATACTTAAATATACTAATGTATACAGTTCCTATATACCTTTGGTATACAAGAATTTGTATATTGATGTATATATAGGGTATATCATTTATCGTGGACTCAAAATTATTAGTTTGTGCATCATAAGGCCTTGTTCTTAATTGTTTACTTCTTTGGGATCTCTCCTTTATGTGCTATGAGTTGGCTTATGTGTGGGCCTCTTCCCTTGCTATTCTTTTCAAAATGGGCCCTGTTAGTTTTAAAATCGTTCTTTGTTTTATAACTTGGGGTGGACAGCTTCTTTTACATGTATAAGTTGTTTGAGTATGTTAATATGTATATTTGCTTGTACAAATAATATATGCATATACTTGGTCTATGTTAATCGAGTAATTCTAGATACCTTCTAATACTTATCCTTTTTTTTTTCCTTTGTGTCTCATGTAAAAAACACACGGGCCACTTGGGCCACCTTCCATTGCATTAACCTGTTGGGTCTGAGGCCCAGCTCTTTCTTTGATCGAGTCCAAAGATGGAAAGGGAAGCTAATATATATATTGAACGCCCATCTATGGGTGAAAATAGGCAACGGGTGGGCTTAGGTAGGCCCACCAGCCTAACTCTTCTCCTTTTTCATTTTATTTGTATGTAATATGTTTGTAAGATACTTGTATAATATTGAAACCCCTATGAATGTTAGAACTTAGGAAAAACGTTTAGTGTTCGGAAGTCGCTCAAATGCTTTTCAAAACCGCCTAATCTAACATTAGCATGAAATCGATACTTAATTGGTTTTCTTAAAAGCTGGTTCAGATATGTTTGAGCTTAAATAACTTTCTAAAAATTGCAATTAAATTGTGTTTTGGGCCTCCCCCCCCCCCCCCCCCTCCCCTCCTTATGAATTCTAGAAATGAAAGGTTTTAGAGATAAAGGTAGTTTTGGGCCTTAAGCCCACAAAAAACTATATAACTTGGAACTTGGGAACTGAATCAAAATGGGTTTAAGATTGTTGGATTATAAGGAAAACTCTTTTAGAATTAAGGTTAAAATTTTGACCATATTGAGGACTTGGAATTTTTATGATTTGAAATGAACCATATTTGCCTAAAACTTGGACGATCTTTCAGAGAAATAAAACAAAAGCATTTTGGGGCCAAAAGCTCAAATCCAAATTTAAGGGACAAAACCAAGATGAATTACATTTGTACCAAGTTGAGAGTGAGATGGCTTTGGCGTAGAATATAACTTGGCCTATTTTGAGCTTCAATGGGACTAAAAATAGACTAAATAAACTTTTCATACTTATATTATAAAAAGGGAGATATACTCCACTTATTTCCTTATATATAAGTAATAAGAACCTATAAGAACTAAACTCATATCATTATGACCGAAAAAGTAGAAACTCTACTTGGATGAAATCCCGAGTGTGTCTTGTTCCGGATATGAAGTGAGTTGAACGCTCATATGGATTTTATAAACCAAAAAACCCCCTATTAAGGGGACATTTTGCTGGAATTTCGAATTTATGACAAGCTTGACACATTTGTGATAAAGTAAACATTTTTAAGCAAGTAATTACAATAATCACACAATGAAGCTCGTAGGTCAACCGTATTCTATGGATCCTTAATACTACGGTGCTTAAAACCTTCCCTGGGGAATCACCAGAACCCTTACCTCGAACTCTGGTCCTAAAAGGATTTCTCTCTTGCTTGATAAATCCTTTTAACTCAGTTTTCCTAATTTCCCTTAATAAATTAGGCGGCGACTCTAAAATTACTAAAATCCATTTAGAGCTCCAACAACCTCTTAGTAGCTTTTATGCACCCACGTAAAAGTGAACCGTAACATATGGCGACTCCACTGGGGATTTTCTAGGTTCTAACCATAAGGGTTTCAATAGAATGTGATTTAAATTGTAATTATTTGTTTAAGTGCTCACTTTCCCGTAATTATAAGCGTTTCATGCATTTCATATCATAAATTCTGCCATTCCTGGCAAAAACATTATTTCAAAAGGGAAACGCGGACTCGCGATCTAGCCTTCACTAAAAAACCCGAAACACCCCTTCTTTGGAACACGTTGAACGAGGAGTTGGTGTGTGGTCACCCAATAGCCGACAATGGTTTACCTCGAGTGGTCCGCTCGAGTCCAAGGTCACTTTGAAAATTCACTTTTGTATATACCTAGGTTAGAGATAAGCCAAATCCGAAGATGAACTAGAGGGGTTTGGATATTTGAGACGTATCTAAACCCGATAGGGAGACCACCTAGTGTCAAATACGGTCTAAGGCCCGAAAGACACCGCATCTCATTTATGTAGTAAATGGAAACGTGTAACGTTCCTATGTACTAAACTATTGCCTATTATGAGAGGAGGGGGGGGGGGGATGGGGGAATGTTAACCTTGCTTCATTTTTGTAGATGATGATTGACATGCAGGTTGACATGGTTATTGATACACCGGATTTACTACACATATGGTGGGTAGGATTAGTCAAGAAGAAAGAAAAAGGATCTCTTGCCATTTAGGAAACCTAACCTCTATAATGACAATAAAAGTTGTAGGGAGTTGATAGAGGAAATTATCGGGTTTTGGACTGAGATAGAATGGTTTTCCATTTTGGGGATAATGTAGAATTGGCCCCGACTTTGGGGGAATTGAGGGATGTCATAACCAATGTAGGGTTGGGTCTGAAAAGAAGAAAGAAACCCAACAACCACGTCCTAATCCTAGAAAAGCCTACCTACCACCAAATACTCAAAATGTTTTCCTAATCCCATGAAAATTGGGCACATAGCCTAACCATGTCTTTTAGAGAGTTATACAAACGATTCGGTAACCTAAGTGGATTTGTGTAACACCCACCTGAATTCGAAACCTATTCCAAGTGAAAAGCCACCCGACCCTTAGCCTTTGCCATTTGCTTTTTGGGACTCATGGTCTTTCCCAAAGATGAAACCTTAGTCATAGACACCCGAATCATCTCAGTCACCCATGTCATCTTTTACGGTATAACCCGACAAGAAGACACCGAATACTTTGACTTAACCCCCATCATCCTAGCCGATATGTACTGAGCCCTAAGCCTTTGTAGAAACCACTATAAATTCTTCTAAGGATGTAACCTACTCCTACAATGGTGGATCCTCAAACACATGATCAAAGTCAGGGGCATCCAATACTTGAGTAAGCCAGCGGAAAAGGATGGACTTTTTAGCTTCTGTCCAAACTTTGGGGACTAGACTAAACGGAGTTAGACCTTTACTTTTTCTAGACTTAGGGAGGATGGCGCGCAGTGGATGTTCAACGACTTCGTATCCGACACTATTGTGGTCAAAGGTAGAAAGTGTCCATTCCTGCCACTTATGGGAATTCAAGAGATTCGCCTTTATGCACCTTCTAAAGTCTTGAGACAATTTGGGAGGACCCAAATCATACCCCAAGTTCGAAATATGGGGGATTTCATTATTGACTATGATGGTGATAGGATTCCGAGGGTCGGGATTTTATTCGTAAGTGGAATGGTCGCACATCTTGGGGTCCAGACACTTTAGCTCCCGACAGGTTTTATCCGAGTTATGAAGAAGAGTATAGAGATTGGTTGAGGGTCGACTTGCAAGGCACTCTCACTCCCAAGCCCATCCTCTACTTTATTGTGTTCAAGACGAGGACTCTAAAGCCGAGATTCGAGCCCGTTTGATTCAAAGAAGGGTCGTTTATAGGAATGCTAAGTATTTGGAGAAAATAGAACAAGATCAAGCAACCATAGCGAGCTTGAAGCATGAGTTGGAATTTACCTATGACTGTTTGCCTAGCTCGATGATTGGATGAAGAAGACTTTGGATGATATTGCCCCAATAAGCTTCGCAGGGAAGGGCTTCTTGATGGATGCCGCATTGACGTCGCTCACCTCCATATCCGGACTCGCCCTCGAAGGCCAAGAAAGCAAGGACCGATGAGCCTCATCATCGGCCTCTTGGAGGACACTTCTGTTGTTTTATTTTTTTTCTTTATTTATCTTTTGTATCCCTTTGGGGAAGAATATTATTAATGAAATTGATGATTATAGGCCAATGGTTTGGAACAACTGGCATATTTATGGTTCAAGAGATTAAAAACCTTAGGAGCGTGAGTAGTATATTTTTGCCTAGTGATATATTGCTATGTGATTTGTTTGTTTCATATGTTTCATTTAAATGCTTGATTGATCCCGAGTACCGGCCACTACCCAAAGAAAAAGCAAAGAAAAAACACCAAATAGTTACAAACATGTACTAACCTTAGTTACATTTCCCAAGAGGTTGAAATAGATGCCATGAACACCCAGGAACATGTTGCCATCAAAAGGAAGATTCAAGACATGGAAAGGAAAATCCGGGCAGTCAAGGCCAAGATCAAAGAGGTCGATGAGTTGATGGACTTGGCAGAAAGCCCCCAAAGAGCCCATTAAGATAGGGCATCACCAAGAAGACCTTCCGGACAAAGGCAAAGGGATACCTCACGGGTACATACCCCTGTTTGAGGGACAAGAGAATGAAGATTATGAAGTGGAATCTGACCCTCAAGAACCTACTTGGCCATCTAAAGAGGCCGCCTCTGTTGCCTTTACAAACCAAGGGGAAGAGCTCGAAATACAAATTGAGTCTGTTTGCCCGGTGTCGCCAACTTAGTGGGCAATTGCACTCAAGGCTGTCGCTTGCCCTTACCGCATCTCACCAAAACACGTGACATGTGAGCAATCTTCAAGAAACTTAAGAGTGTGGGGGCCACTTGCACTAGCCTCGAGAGGCTTCCTCCCTACGCTCTGATTTACGCGCACAAAAGATGCCCATTCCACAAAGAACAACCAGGTCATAACATTGATGAATGTTTGGCCTTCAGAAAGAGAATCATAAGGTTGATTGATGACAAGATAATTCACAAGCTATGGGGACCACAGTCGTTATTGGTTTAAGAGACTGTCTCCCCAAATGAAGGACTTACTTTGGACACTCATATTAGGCACTACGACTTCACCATCTTTAAGGACTCATACGCAAGTATCTTCCAGAAATTGGCGAGCACGGGAAAGCTCTAGCTAATTAGGGCCACTTGGAAGGCCTCGTCTGTGGGAACAAGTCAAAAAAGTATTTGTCTTTTTCACTCTGGAGCCCCGGGGTATGACATTAAAGAGTGTGAAGCTTTCAGGTTTAAGCTAGAGCATTTGGTTCACACGGGCAACTATTGGGTAGTGCTTCCGCCTCAGTATTAGGAATTAGGGCCTTTTGCCGAAAGCGTGGTTGAAAGGACAAATAACCCGTTCCGATCTCAAAGAGAGGTCACCTTTTGGGTAGATACTTGGGGGGTCCCCTTTTGTATTTTTGAATAGATCCCCCCCCTCCCCCGGCCCTCACCCCCCATTTATGTGTAAAGAAACTACGTCCGACACTTGATGTCCCATGGAGGGATATGTAGGCCCCTTATCGGGCACAGTACGGGAAGGTTGGGTAGGTTTAAAGTAGGAGACTCTTTATTTTATATAAACCGAACTACAGAAAGGCCTGATTTCCCGCTGAGGGATACGTAGGCAGTCTATGTAAGACTCGACCCTTTATTATATAAATATATATTCCTCCCACTTAATTCAAAAGAACCAAAATTGCCCAAAACCCCGGTACAAAGGATTAATCGAGCATTCAAATCAAACATATGATTATTTATGTGCTACGTGCTTTACACGCCAACTCTATATGATATCTTGCCTTATTTATCATGGCCTAACAAACTAACATCATTTGCCTTTGAGTTGTTCTTTTCTTATAAAAAGAGAAAGTTGATCCGTGTTCACATTGGCATATTTGACAAGCCCAACAAGATCGGGGCAAAGAAAAATGACTGGTACTTCGGAAGATGAACCAAGCCGAGGCAACTCTCCATTAGGGAGTTACCCACACCGGAATTGCAAGAATCCTTGCCTTCTGAGGACGTTATTAAGATACTGTTTGAGAAAGTTGCTGACCTTCAAGAAAAGGTAACGAGAGCGAAAACGGCTAATGCTGCCAAAGAGGCGCCCACTGATGCAAGGAGGCTTCCACCGCCTTTTCATTTTTATGCTCACCATTACCCAATCACTTCCCCACCTACCCCACTGGGACCACAATGCCATTCACCCCAAACCCAATTGTTGTTGGACATATTGGTACCTCATACCAAACCCCACTATCTCCCAACGCTGTCCGAATTTCGAGAACCACTCATTTAGTTCCCTCCTACCCAGCACCCCAAGACACCCATCCTAGCTCCACTATACGCCCAGGCACCCTTCCCCTACCAACCGCCAAAGCCACCCACATGCCCAAAAGCCACCCCGCACACCCAATAGTTTATTTCCACACACATATCACCCCAAATGCCTTCTCAGCAGATCATCAACAGATTGATCACTATGAAGAGATGGAAAAGGCATGAAGAGCCGAGCAGGACAGGAGCGATAAGGAATTAGAGCGCAAAATTATCGAAATCTTAGAGCAATCCACAAGAGTTGCCTGAAAAGCTACAGGTTTAAGCTATGATAATCTGTGCATGCATCCGGGTTTGGACTTGCCCAAAGGCCTTAAAGTGCCAAGGTTCGAAATGTTTAACGGGACGGGCAACCCCAAGGCCTATCTCCGAGCCTGCTGTGACCAACTGATTGGTGTCTGAGATAATCAGGCACTTATTATAAGGCTGTTTAGCCGAAGTCTAACTCTAGAAGTCCCTGAATAGTTCAAGGCACAAGACATACGCCGATGGACCATATAGGAAGATATGGCTGGAGCTTTCATGGAAAGGTTTCGTTTCAACATAGAAACGGTACCAGACCGGTACTACTTGGAAAAGATAAAACAAAAATCCATCGAGACCTATGGAAAACTGAAGATGCCCGAGTGTAACCGCCAATGAGCGAAAAAGAATTAGTCTCAGTCTTTATCCATTCCCAATAGACAAATTTCTACGATCGAATGCTGTCAATGGCTGGAAGGCCATTCTCTGAACTTGTCAAAATGGGAGAGGCCATAGAGGACGATCTCAAATTGAGACAAATCATAAATGGAGCCGGCAAGGCGGCCAGATCGAGCTCAACGGGGTTCATCAGAAAGAAGAAGGAAGATGTGGCGAACATTTCCTATGCTCCCAGCCCCAAACCCAAAAGAAAGGAGGAATTCCAACCTCCGGTGGAAATATACTCTTCCCCACCCCCAAATACCTATATATCCGCTCCATACAACCCGGTACCCATCTATTATGTGCAACCTACTTTCCAAACACCACTACCTAACTACCAAGCTCCACAAAATACTTTCCAAACGCCACTTGAAAATTACCAAGCTCTACAGCCAAATTGCCAAACTCCCGCACCTACTTACAGGCCTCCACAAAACAACCCACCCACAAATTACCAAAACCAACCACCGCCAAATGCCTACAATGCCCCACGTCACAACTTAAAAAAGAAGCCTGCCCGCACATTTACCCCATTAATGGAGACCCGAACTGAGCTGTTCAAAAGGTTGAGCACCGTCGGATGATCTAAACACTTCCCCTAAATATTGTTAATCCCAAGAATCAATTTTATTAGGCAGAACAAACATGCGCTTACCATTCCAACGGAGTAGGGAATTGTACTAAGGATTGCATTAATCTAAAGTACAAGATACAAGACATGATTGACAGAGAGGAGATTGTTCTCCAAACGACTGCTCCAAATGTGAACACCAATCATTTGCCTAACCACGGCAACAACGTAATCCACATGATAAAAAAGGAAGAGGATTGAGCCGTGGGTAGGCCCGTCATTCGAGATTCCATGTAAGCACTCAAGCCCACGGTGGCGTCACTCTCTATACAGGAACGCCCATAGTTCAAAGTACTGATTCCCTTGCCAGTCGTTGTCCACATATCCCAAGTGAAGATAGTGCCCCACAAAAGAATTTGTGGTACAAGTAGCTGCGGCTCACGGGATGATAAGGTCGGGAACATATTATACTCTTGAAGATCTGGCTCAAAGGGCACCTCGTATAGAAGAAAGTCATAAGAGGGTTTATTAGCGAGGGCGAAGCAGAAGATTTCTGGCGCCGAATGCAGCCGAAAGAATACTCTATTGTGGAGCTTTTGAAGAAGACCCTGACCTAGATATCTGTACGAGCGCTTTTGTTAAGTTCACCCCAGCATCGCTTAGCATTAATAAAAGTGTTGGAAAAAGCCCAAGTCTCTGCCGGGAGTAGTAGCGAGAGATTGGCAGAAATGGTCCCCAATGTCATGGAGTAACATCAAATTGCCTTCAACGAAAGAGCTGCAAAAGAAAGGATTAAATCACAACAAGGCACTGCATATCATTGTTATGTGTCGCAATAAGGTGGTCAATCGGGTTCTAGTCGACAATGGGGTTGGGCTCAACGTTTGCCCCGAATCCACTCTGGTCCAGCTAAGTTATGATCTTGGAAAGGTTCATCAGAGCCTTACCAACATACGAGCATTTAACGGAGGCTGGTGTGATGTCACCGGAGAGGTCGACCTCGACATTCAAATAGGGCATGCAGAATTCATCACCGAATTCCAAGTCATGGAAATAGCCGTAAATTACAACTTACTGCTGGGAAGGCCATGCATCCACATGGTAGGAGCCATTCCCTCTTCACTCCATTAATCTCTAATGTTTGTGTGGGATGGCTACGAGGTGGTGATCCACGGAGAAGGTAGCATTCACAACTACCCGGACAATTCAGTGCTTATCGTTGAAGCAGTGCCAAAAGGAACAGACTTTCACATGATGGAACTGGTGGGGGCAGCCCACAAGATATACTCTACAGAAAGTGCCTATGCCGGCAGTCTATAAAATGATTGCATCAACTATGCTTCAGAACGGGTTCGAACCCGGGAAAGCTTTGGGAAAGAACTTACATGGCATCACAAAGCCAATTCCCATTCCCCAAAAATTTTCCACTTCAGGCTGGGGTATGTCCCAACTGATGACGAGGTCTCAACGGCCATTACGAAGAAGAAAGGCGCTGCGAAGCTCCGCAAGCCTATTCCGGATTAATACTAGTCATTCCTAAACAGAACTGCGAAGCTCCGCAAGCCTATTCCGGATTAATACTAGTCATTCCTAAACAGAATGCCTATGTCAAATGATGCAGACATATAATAAGGGATAGGGATGCTATTTCGAGAAGCAAATTACAAAGTAATACTAGAAGAGTGCACAGAGGAGCCCACTATTCGAGATGCTAATCCGGACGAGCAACTATCCAACTGGACCTCTACCCCGCTTTTGGCTCTTCGGTAGAGAAATGATGAATTTAATTTAAAAGATAGCGATAATTGGTCGTGGCCTGATTACTCACCCTTTGCACTTTATTTCAAGAAATGGAAATGGCTTGATGTTGATCCAAGCTAGGATCGCAATTTGTATTTTCATTACGATCAAACTAATATGACCTCGAATTATGGGAAAATCAATTTGCATTTACTTTTAATTTTCTAAATTTCATGCATGTGTTTTATACTAACCTCACTTTGCCTTGACGTTTCTATAATTGAAACAATAAAGCAACCCTAAATGTCATGGCATGTTACGAAATGAATGAGTCCGGCGGTATAGAGGAGAAAGAGTACGAACAATATGACGAGGAACCAATGCTAACTGAGGGTCTAGTAGATAAGGTAGAACAGTTGGAAAATGAACAAAAGCCAAATATGGATGAAACAGAGGCTATCAATCTAGGTGATGAAGAGAACATCAAGGAAACTAGGATAAGCGCGCATCTAGAGGCATCCCAAAAGGAAGAAATGATAAGTCTACTGAAAGAATATGTGGACATCTTTGTGATACGCTCAAATTACACCTATTAATGGTATAACGCGTACGTTGTCAAATATAGTAACCCAACAGGTTGTCAGTCGAATCAGGAATATGGTGTGAAAAGGTTACTAAAATCGTAGAATCTATGTTTTAGGTCTAATGTCTTAATCAATGATTTTGGTAAAAGTTGGATTTTTAGTAACTAATTGCTAACTATTGTTTTGGTTGTGAATTTATGGTGAAAGAAACTAAGGTTTTGTCCCCCTTTAGATAGAGTGTATGATCATGGGGTATTGATCTTGATATACTTCTAATGGAGCAGTATATGAATGCACTTAATCTCTATATGAATCTCTACTATTTCCCAATAAATAAAGATTATTTCTTTCTATGATTTTTCCAAATATAAGAAAGTGACTATGAAGAACGATTAATCATGGCAAGTAAATTCTCCTTATTCCTAAGTGAATTTATTAAACAAAGTTTAAAGCTTTGAGTTCTTATTGTTTATTCTTACCAACTCTACTTATTTTCCTAAACAAATCAAGGTTTATGGCTTTAATCAATGTTTGCAACCATTAATTACGAATGAAGAATGAAGAATAAACAAACCCTAATAATCCATTATTTGTATATCAATCACATACCCAATCACAAAACGCCCATCAATTGGGTTCACAACCCTAGTAAGGAAAATTAGCTACTCATAGAAGGAGAAGAACAATAAGAAGTAATAGAAATCATAATGCTTACAATTGATTGTTTGGAATTGAAGAGAATTGAATTGCAATTGTTTGTAATCTCCCAAAAGACTTCAAAACTATGAATAGCTAATACTAAGGAAAAAAAAAGGCCGAGTTCGTATTAAATAATAAGCGAAACCTAAAATCGGCATTTATAAAGAGTCAAAGCCGTGCAAAGGCGAACTGACAAAATTGCCCTCGACGGACCAATGTACGGACCGTACTTTTTATACGGTCCATAGAATCAATGAACGCCTTCCGTGAAATCTCCTCCAGTAGTCAGATATACGATCAACTTTCACGGACCGTAAATATTATACGGTCCGTATAACTGCCCGTAAATCCTCTTGTCTTGACAACTCTTCTCCGGAACCAACATACGGGTGAGATTTACGGACCGTAAATATTATACGGTCCGTAGCACGCTCGGACATCCACTTTCATGTAAAGACCCGTTACCGTTAAGCATTCACGGCGGAATTTACGGACCCCGTGAATATTCTACGGTCCGCATGTTCCTCCGTATAACCTCGGGCTTGATTAATTTCTTTTTGAACATCTTTTTCACTCCATTTCCACGACTTGCTCCCGAAACACGTTAAATATACGCAACGTCACAAGCAAACATATCAAAAAGACCAAGACTTTCAAAAACAAGTAAAACTTATAGCCAAAAAGTATCGAATGTGCCATAATTTCACGGCACATCACTTCGCATGGTCGGTCTTGACACTGCGGGATTGAGCACTAGTGTAGTGTGCCTCATGTTGCCCATCAATGTGGGTTTTACACCCGTGAAATAGAAAATTAAGTAGTTCAAGCTGGATCTCAGCATCCATATTAGGGACGCGGTGGAAAAACAAATCAAGTCAGGGGTGGTAGAATTAACCTCGTACCCTACATGGTTAGCCAACATAGTGCCCGTACCTAAAAAGGATGAAAAGATACGGATAAGTGTGGACTACCGGGACCTCAACCAAGCCAGTCCCAAGGACAATTTTCCACTTCCAAACATCCACATACTCATAGACAACTGTGCCAAACATGAACTACAGTCATTTGTGGATTGTTTCGCGGGATACCACTAAATCCTAATGGATAAAGAGGGCGTGGAAAAGATGGATTTCATCACTTCATGGGGAGTGTATCACTATAGGGTAATGTTGTTCGGTCTAAAAAATGCCGGCGCAACTTACATGAGAGCTATGAATACCATCTTCCATGACATGATCCACAGGAAAATTGAAGTAAATGTGGACGATGTCATCGTTAAGTCGCGAGAGAGCTCGGAGCATACCACACATTTGAGGAAAAAATTTTGACAGACTCCAAAAATTTAATCTAAAATTGAACTCGGGTAAGTGCTCATTCAGAGTACACGCCGGAAGATTACTTGGGTTCATAGTCAGCTGAAGAGGCATAGCACTAGATCCGGCCAAGATTAAGGAAATCCAAGAGTTACCTCCTCCCAAGACCACGAAAGAGGTCATGAGCCTCCTAGGAAGGCCGAATTACTTTGGACGATTTGTAGCCCAGTCCACTATTATTGTGGAGCCCATACTTAATCTCCTAAAGAAAGACGCACCCACAAAATGGACAGAGGAGTGCCAAGAAGCTTTTGACACCATCAAGAGGTATCTGCCCAACCCACCAGTTTTGGTACCTTCCAGGCCAGGGAGCTCACTTTTGTTGTACCTGTCAGTGTCGGAAAACGCCTTTGGGTGAGTGTTAGGTCAACACGATGAAACAGGGAAACATTGAGTGTGCCATCTACTACCTGAGTAAGAAATTCACTCCCTGTAAGGTGAGATATACACTGGTGGAAAAGACTTGTTGAGCCTTAGCATGGGTGGCCTAGAAGTTGAGGCATTGCTTATCTTCCTATACCACCCACCTCATATCCAAGATGGACCCACTGAGGTATATCTCTCATCAGCCCATGCCCATCGAGAAGCTGACCAAGTGTAAAATGTTGTTAAGTAAATTTGACATTGTGTACATAGCACAAAAGGCCGTTAAAAGACAAGCCCTGGCCGACCTACTAGCTGAAAGTCCCGTGGATGAGGATCTCGAACCCTTTCGAACTCATTTCCCGAATGAAGAAGTATTGGCCATAGAAGAAGAAATGGTGGAGCCCTATATGGGATAGAGATTATTCTTTGATACGGCCTTCAACTACAAAGGTTCCGGAATCGGAGCAGTTTTGATATTGAAAATTGGGCAACATTTCCCGATGGCCACAGAGCTCAAATTTCGTTGTACTAACAACATAGCAGAGTACGAGGCTTGCATCCTAGGCGTTAAGATGGCATTGGATATGGATATCAATGAATTTTTGGTCATAGGATACTATGATCTATTGATCCATCAAGTACAAGGCGAGTGGGCCACCAAGAATGACAAGATCTTACCGTATCTGAACCTGGCATAGAGGTCGTGCAAAAAGTTCAAAAAGATCAAATTCAGGCATACCCCAAGGGCTCAGAATGAGTTTACCGATGCTTTGGCCACCATAGCATCGATGATTCAGCATCCCGAAAGCAGTCACATTGACCTGCTGGAAATAAGTCTGAAAGAAGAGCACGCCCACTGTGCCCATGTAGAAGCAAAACCAGATGGAAAACTATGGTACAATGATATCAAGTTGTATTTGGAAAAGAGGGAGTATGTTGAAGGTATCACGAGTAGCTAAAAGAAAACCATCCGAAGAATAGCTAACGGTTTCTTTCTAAACAAGGAAGTACTGTATAAACAAATGTCGGATTTGGGTTTACTCCGATGTGTGGATGCCGTTGAAGCCACAAAACTCCTGGAAGAAGTACATGATGGGACCTGTGGGCCCTATATTAATGGATTGGTGCTAGCTAAGAAAATCCTCCAAGAAGGATATTACTGGATGACAATGGAAAGTGATTGCTGTAAGTTTGTACAGAAATGCCATCAATGCTAGATCCACGGAGATCTAATTAAAGTCCCACCAAGTGAACTCAACGCCATGAGATCACCTTGGCCATTCATTACTTGGGGTATAGATGCCATTGGATCTATCGAGCCTGCCGCTTCAAATGGGCATCAATTTATTTTGGTTGCCATTGAATACTTCACCAAATGGGTGGAAGCTACATCGCACAAGTCAGTAACAAAGAAAGTAGTAGCTGACTTTGTGCGAAACAATATCATATGCCGCTTTAGCATACCCAAGTCTATCATAACGGATAATGGGGCAAATTTGAACAGTCACCTGATGAAGGATATATGTGAGCAATTCAAGATTACTCATCGGAACTTAACAACTTACAAACCACAAATGAACGGAACTGTAGAAGCGGCCAATAAGAATATCAAGAGGATATTGAGGAAGATGATGAATAACTATAAGGGTTGGCATGAACAACTACCATATGCTCTATTGGGATACCGTACCACAACCCAAACTTCAACAAGGGCAACTCCTTACCTGCTTTTTTATGGTACCGAAGCAGTCATACATGCCGAGGTTGAGATACCGTCACTAAGAATCATTCAAAAAGGGTGGAATTGGATAACGCAGAATGGGACAGAGCTCGGTACGAGCAATTGGCTTTAATCGGTGAGAAGAGGATGGTTGCCGTATGCCACAATCAACTGTACCGACAAAGGATGGAACGAGCCTTCAACAAACGAGTCAGAACTTGACTTTTTCAAATAGGAAAAATTGTACCTAAAAGAATATTCCTGCACCAATATGATTACAAAGGGAAGTTTACTCCCAACTGGCAAGGCCCCTATGTGGTCCGCAAAGTACTCCCTAGAGGAGCAGTGGTGCTAGTAGAAATAGACGGGCAAGAGTGGCCCAAGCCAATCAACTCAGATGTGATCAAGTGGTACTACGCATGAGGACACGCCTTTTTCAATTGTGATAGTATTTATTTGTATGTAATAGTTATTCCTTTGCTTGTAATCATTTGTAAAAGATAGAAAAACCAAATGATTTCCTTGTATACCAATGACCTGACTTCCCCATAGTGGGATAGGTAGGTAGTTCATTTGGGACCCGGTCGCATTATTAGTAAAAACAAAACTCAATTACTTTATTCCAAACTACATTCTACCTGATTCCTGCTGTGGCAGGATACGTAGGCTCTCTTCGAGCTAGGTCGTACCAGAAGAAAAACCCAAGAAACCCCTAGAAAGCCTCAGATATAGGACTTCAAGAAGACTTCACACTTGGCACGAAGATATTGCCATACGTGCCCCAAATGGGGGCAAAAATTTTTAGAGGATCTCAAAAATTCGTGTTGCTACTATGTCACATGAATCAGCCAATCCAGAGCCTCAAACTGGGGGAGAAATTTTCATTCTTACCAAGTCAGTAAAGGTCAATCAATTTAACACCCTAAACTAGGGCAGAAATTCCTACATTTAAGATTCAGCATGAGCGTTCGCCAAGCAAGATAGGATAAACTGAGGCAGAATTTTTGAGAGGATCTCAAAAATTTCGCACAAAAAAAAGGGAACCCCAACTATCAAAGCAGCAGAGAAGGGAATATTTTTTATTTGAAAGCACATATCATGACAATTAATTTAAATAGTTTTAGGAAAGATGCATTTGTTTTTAATACCGAATCCAAGGGGATTTGAGTCCAAGAAAGCTGACGAGGCCAATGATACAGGCAAGGTCAGCAACACAGATCAACTTTAATAGGAAGCTAACCCTACCCGTTGCTGATGCAGGTCCCTATGTCTTCAGGAGGACGACCCATTTTTCTAACTTTGTTTCATGTGGTGGTAAAGGCGATTTATCAAACGAGGTCGGATCCACCGCCAGAAATAGGATTCATAACAATCGAAGCCACAAAATAAAATACGGGCGTTCGATTCGGCTCGGTATTTTTAAAGTTCGGTTCGGTAATTCGGATTCGGTAATTGAAAGTATATACCAAATACCGAACTTTCAAACTTCGGTTCGATAATTCGGGGATCGGTAAATTAAATTTCGATTCGGTACGGTATTCGATAATACCATTTTTTTGCAGCAAAGCGCATTGGCAACCAAATAAGATCCGCTAAATAAGACTGCGAAGTGAAGATTGGACATCAAATTGATTTAAGGCTTCAACAAATCCATAAACCAACAATAGCTTCAACATTATTTCTAGCTTTCTTTCCACAAGATTGGACATCAAATTGATTTAAGGTCAAACAATTTGATCAATGATAGATATTTGACACATAGAAGGTATTGTAGAAGTGAAATGAAATTACAATATATTATGCGCTTTATAAAGAATTCACAATATGAAAAGATTGTGAAACGAATGGACTTGAAATGTTTGGGTCCTGGACTTGAAATGTTTGAAATTTGACCATCGGGATTCGAAATGTTTTAGCCCTTTCCTCCTTAGGTCGTACACGTATTGGTATTATTTAGTATTCGGTATTTACCGAATTACCGAACGGTATAATTGTAAATACCGAATACCGAAACCAAAATATTAAATTTTATATTTTAGTACCGAATACCGAATTACCAAATACCGAAATACCGAAATAGCCGGTTCGGTTCGGTAATTCGATTTTCGGTATTTTATGCCCAGCCCTAGCCACAAAGGCTATAAAAGGACCTGAATGCCATAAGGGCAAATATCTAGTCATGAGAGCTATAAAAGGATTTCAATGCCATAGAGGTGAATATTTATCCACGAGGGCTACAAAGGGATCAACATTCCACAAGGGCAAATATCTACCTACGAGGGCTAAAGATTGACCAAAATGCCACAAGGGCAAATATTCGGCCAAAAGGGTCACAACAAAGCAAAACGGCACATCTGACCACGAGGCTTACAACCAATATAAAGGACGAAAGAAAGACGATTTAGCCGAAGGGGCATATATATCATTTGCATGCCAAGAGGGCCATTCATACAAATATTTCCAAGAGGGACATTCATACAAACATTGCCAAGTGGGCCATTCATTCAAACAATGTCAAGAGGGCCATTCATCAAAAAAATGCCAAGAGGGGCATTCATACAAACATTTCCAAGAGGGTTATTCATACAAACATGATAAGAAGGCCATTCTACAAACATTGCCAAGAGGGCCATTCATACAAACATTTCCAAGAGGGTCATTCATATAAACATTGCCAAGAGGGATATTCATACAAACATTGCCAACTGGGCCATTCATTCAAACAATGTCAAAAGGGCCATTCATCAAAAAAATTCCAAGAGGGCCATTCATACAAATATTTCCAAGAGGGTTATTCATACAAACATGACAAGAAGGCCATTCTACAAATATTGCCAAGAGGGCCATTCATACAAACATTTCCAAGAGGGTCATTCATACAAACATTGCCAAGAGGGCTATTCGTACAAACATTGCCAAGAGGGTCATTCATTCACACATTTTCAAGAGGGCCATTCATGCAAACATTGCCGAAAGGGCCTGTCACGACCCAAGCTAGAGGGCCGCGATGGGCAACTGACCGTACTAGTCAAGCACCATCTGACATACACCTGTGACATCAACATGAACATAGGTGGGCTAATAGGGCCATCATATGATTCTAGATGAGCTCATAAGGAAACATGCATATATCAATTAATCTGAAAGACCCATCTATATGAATATGTTGGATATACTGCCTGAACCGATAAGGCTATCATGGCCATCTGCGTGACAACACATGAAACCTCAGATTTAGACATTGTCTGACTGTACACAACTGTCTACAAGCCTCTAATGGAACACATAACATGACATAACGTGGTCAGGACAGGGCCCCACCATACCCGTACATGTGTATATGCATAAGACCATGCTGACCTCTGGCATCTCCGATACAAATGGAGTGCATCAACCTCATCCGCTGAGCTGACATCTTATTAGACTGATGACCAACCTGAATCTCAGGACCTGCGGGCATGAAACACAGCTCCCCAAGCAATAGGGGAGTCAGTACGAATAATGTATTGAGTATGTAAGGCATAAGAGTAACATATACATGAGAATCATGAAATGAATCTGAAACTCATAAGTTAGGCTGAGTGTCTGAATGCATCTGTATGACTGAATATCTGAACATATCTGTATAACTCTGCTTAACTGAAAATGCCTCTGAGGGTGTATGATATGCATGCTCTGTATAAATCCTGTATATACATGTAGGTCATAGTGTTGAGGAACGTTCAGCCCAATCCATATCCCATATAATAGTGCCGAGGAATGTACAGCCCGATCCATATATAATAGTGCCGAAAAACGTACTGCCCGATCCATTTATATAATAGTGCCGAGGAACGTACGACCCGATCCATATATATAATAGTGCCGAGGAACATACGGCCCGATCCATATATCATCATTAAGGTGCACCAGCTGATTAGGTGGTAATGCATATATAACGCTTATCCCTTTCCCCATACCTCATATACATATAATATATACGTATATAACGCCTTTTGGTCACGGGTCAATATGCATATGTATGTGAATGCAATGCATAAAGGGAATGAATACATAGAACTCTCGGAGTGGCATAATGTCGCACTATCTCCGATGAACATCCTTTGAGCTAACATCATCAATATAAGAAATATCAAGACCCATGAACATAAGAAACAATCATAAACGGGGTATAGGAACATCAAAGACTAAAGTACTCCTAATGCTTTTAAGAGTAGAGTAATATGGAAGTTCGTTTGCTTGCTTGTTCGTTCATATCATAAGATCATGCCAAAAATGAAGGAAAGGATAGCTTTAACATACCTTTATGACTTCTTACTCACTTAAAATTCTCCTTCCAAGTTCACAAATCTATATTCAAGATAATTCATACTAGAGTTAAGTCTTGAAAACACTTCTAAGTTCAAACTAGTGCTAATATCGAACTAATGAAATTTGGGCAGGATTTCCCCTATTTCATCAACTTCCACCATATGGAAAAACAACTCCAAAATACCATTAACAACATCCATAATATCAAAATCAAGAAATTATATTCAATTACATCTCAAATTTATCCAAAATTCTCTTTTCAAATTCACCCATAGTCATCTTCTTCACCTCAACATCTATGGCTTCTCTACTTTAGATTTTCTCCTCAATAAGAGTTACTAAATCTTCATATCACTTAAAAATATGAGTAATAGGAATACCATACCTTATTAGGGAATAAATTCACCTTCCCCAACTCCTTTCAAGATCAAGCTTATCACAACTTTGAAGAGAAGCAAGAACAATTACCTCCCATGGATTCCTTTTGGGCTTTGATATGTGATTCTCACTCTTGATGATATGGAGAGGTGTGGGGTGATTTGGAACCTTCAAGAACTCTTAGGAAGCCTCTATAAATGAAGGGAAATAAGTGTGGAAAGTTGGAAATGAAGTTTGGGTCGTTTGGGATATAAAAAGGTGACAAAATCACCCCCTAACCCTATTTTGTGAGGAGTATGCGGCCTTGCACACTCAGTGTGCGGCCGCACACTCCTTCCTCTGCCTAAAAATGATGTTGGGCAGTGATCTCACCTAAAATGGGGAGTTGGAGACCAGTGTGTGGCTCAGCACACTCAATGTGCAACCGCACACCGCCCCTGCATCTCTCGGTTTCGTGAAATCGCGTTCTTTTCGACTCGTTTGAACTCCAATCCTTATGGAAACTTCTTGGCACTTATATAAAACCTCATTAACCATCCAAGGTATCCTATATTCCTTCCTCAAAGTAATGCTAAGCAATGTATAGCTCCAATGCCACGAAATCTTCCCAAAACATGACTCAAACTCCAATTCCTTCAACGAACTCGCTTTCACCGATTCATTTAACTCTGAAACCTTGGGGTACATTCTTAAAGTTATAAAATATCCTTCTTAACCTTATAAGGGCTTTATGTACCCTTTAGGCTTGTGTTAGTTCACTCACAATACAGGCGACACGAAATTTCCAAGGTGTAACATTCTTCCTCCCTTAAGAACATTCATCCTCGAATATTAGACTCTTAGGGATTCTACAAAAATTTCGCCAGAGTTTCTATTACGACACAGCTAGAGGGCCATGATGGGTACCCGAAGATAGCCTACCGAGCACCACTCATCATACTCTTCATCATATTCAACTTAGATCCACACAATTCTCAAGCAAAGCTAACCATGAAATGATCTTCAACTGCTCCTCAAAATATACATATATGTACAATGCATAAGCCCACGAGGCTACAAAATGATATACAAGACATGCGCTAAAGAGATCATAAGATATCTACTACCCATTTATGTCTACGACCCTCTAACTAGAGTACTGAAGGTCATGAAGACGGGACAGGACCCCGCCATGCCCCAAATATAAGCACAAAAGAATGTCCCAATGAACGGCAACTCCAGAGTAGTGGAGTGCTCCTGTGCATCTGCTGAATAAGCTCTTAGGAATCTGGACCGTCTCCCTGTCTACCTGCGGGCATGAATGCAGCGTTCACAAGAAAGGACATCAGTACAAATAAGGTACTGAGTATGTAAGGCATAAATAATGACATAATAAAGACATAAAAAAAAAACATGAGATAAAGAGATAACCTGAACATATGATTGCCTCTTAAGGGGGACACCATGCATGCTAACTTTTACTTTTAAAACCACATCATAACACATATAAATAAGTAAGTTGTCTGATTCATATAACATCACTAGCCCGCGTCCGGGATAGTCATCGCACACCGCCCACCAGTGGTGACTGCCCGGCCAATTAGGCACGGTGTAACTATCATCATCCATAAGCCGCCCACTTACACCCAGTGTAGTGGTGTCTACCCGGCCAACTAGGCACGGTGTAATCTCACATGTACATAACGTAAAGCATGCATGAGAGCCCAATTAAAAGCTGTAACTCTATCAGAGTGACGTAAGGTCAGTAACCTCTGATTACATTATGAAATAATCATCATCGCTATGTCTCACCTTAAAAGAACTAATATCATGAGGTGAGACAACAACAAGAAATAACATCAATGGAATCATAAAGATAGGATTATCAAGCTCATGATAGCATCATTATCATAGAACATGTCTCATCTCTATCTCATAAGAAGCTCTTAAGAATCTTTAATTTTCATCTTTCGGGATGTAAGAAGATCATGGAAATATAGGAAGGAAATCATAATATAGAAGCCATGCCTTTGAAAGAAGGGGACTAGACTTGACATACCTTTGTGTCTTCTTAACAACTGAACGTTCTCCTTCTAAGCTCATGACTCTACATCAAGAGAATTTTGTGCTAAAATTAGATCATTTAAAACATGCTTGAGTCCAAACTAAAGCGATTAAGAGCTAACGAAAATTGGGCAGCATTTCCTTTGTTTCAACAACTTTCTCCATAAATTAAACAAATTCCAAACATCAATAGACACACCCATAATACCATATTCAATATACTTCTTCAAGTTAAACATTGTTCAATCCTCAAAACTCCTTTTCAAAGTCATCCATAACCATAGCTACAACATAATATCATATTCATCTACATATAATACTTACTCAACATCATTAGTATCATCCACAACAAAATTATACTCATGGCATACCAAGAACTATGACTCAAGTCAAGTTACTATTCAAGAATATCATTAAATCCATGTTTGAGCTTCATATTCTACTCCCTTCCTTCATTCAAGTTACTCCACAACCAAATACGCTTAATAACATGAAATAGATGTAAAACTCACCTTTAACCACATAAGGATGAACTTTGGTTGCATATGCTTCACTTGAGAGAAACCCCAACTTCATTACCAAAAGATTTCTTGACTTCTACAAACCCTAAAGGGCCTCTCCACACTTGATTCTCTTAATTCTTGGTAACTAATCTTTGATTTCTCTTGAATTTGAGTTGATATGGTGTGTGTAACTTTCTAGAGTTTTTAAGAGGTGTGGAGAATGTGGGAAATAAGAAATATGAACTTGGGTCATATATTTATACTTGTGAACAATCTGACCCGTAATGATTTATACAGACACTTATACGGTCCGTATAAGTGACCGTATAATTCCACCAGGGACTGACCTTTTCTGGAACTATTATATGGACCCTTATACGGACCGTATAAAGTTATACGGACTGTATAAGTGGTCGTATAACCCACTTTTTTCCGAACTTCTCTCGTTTATTCGTTTGACCTCCAATCCTTATGAAACCTTCTTGGCACTTATATAACACTTCATTAACCATCCAAGGGGCTTTATATCCCTTCCTAAAGGTGATGCTAAGCAAAGCTTAACTCAAATGATGTGAAATTCTCCCAAACAAGACTCTACCTTAACTTTCTCCGACGAGCTTTCTTCTTTTGCCTCGAATGTCTTTGGAATCTTAATTAGAATTATTAAGTATCCTTTCCCATTTGTAGGAACTTCATGTACATTATAGACTCACGTTAGTCCATCCACAGCACAATGACATGAAATGTCCGAGGTGTAACAGTTTCCCCTGTAAATATGTCGTTACCATCCTGCCACAACAACCTAAAATATACAACACATCACAGGAACACAAAAACAACATCAATAATGGCCACACACGACCACGAAATCATTAAAAGAAAGCATTACATACTTGAGGACAATGGCGCCTCTGCCTGAGTCTCCCCTGGGAGTGTAAACAAATGTGAATACCTGGATCTTATATCTTTCTTAGTTTCTCCAGTCATCTCTTCTACCTCCATATTCTTTCATAATACTATCACCGAGGCTACATCTCTAGTTCTCAATCCATAAGCTTAGGACTTTGGCGATCTGGGAGGGTAGTAGGAACTTTCTCACACGATAACTGTTATGTAGTCTGAATATCATCAATTATTACATCTATGGGGGATTTCTCATTACACTAGCAAAGCATAGGCATGTAAAAGACTAAATGTACAGATTCCAATTCTGAAGGGAAATCTCATAGGTCCTTTGACTATCGTTCCGTGGAATCTAAGGTATCCAAGGGTCAACTTATCTCCCTTATTACTTCTCATAAATTTCTTCAGGGCGAGTTTCCAGGTTCCGAATGGTCTGACACTCTCCAATTCTTATAGAACTTCATACGAGCCATCTGGATATTAAAATGATGACTAATACCATATGTAATTCAATCCACACTAATCGTCCCAATTCTCTTTAAAGTTCTAATATCTATATACTCATGACACATCCTTGGACGTCGGAGAAGTGTTCTCTAACTGCACACTTATCTTAAGGTAGAAAATAATACTGAGGTAATCTATATTCTTCAGGTCTCACTGAAGGTACTGCTCCTCAGGCATTAGTTGAAAACTGGGCATCTTAACTAGTAATACCATATGATACTTCAGCCTCTCAAACTTCTGTTCACTTATTAAGGGACCACGAACTTTTATAACATGTTTTTCCTATCGATCCACCAAGGTCATAATACATCCTTGTCGTTTTTGACTAGGCTATCTACCTTTGTTGTACTTAACATAAAGTCGGTTCGATACCTTAGGAATCCATCTTGCTGAGGTACTTCATCCCTGAATCATCTTTCGAGCTTTAGTTTAAGAGATATACCATTTCTCGAATACTATATCTTTATTCAAATTTCCAAACATATACCATACTTTGCAATTAATATTCTTGGCTTTGCTACGCTCCATTAGTTGAAGCTCTAGTGAACTTAACAAACCTCACATATACTTATATCATCTCTATAATATATGATTCTATACTTTTCCGTTATCTTCCAGAATAGGCGTATCCATTTCAGTTCTAGATCCATCCTTATTCATCTTAATGCCATAAAGCTGTCTTACAAGAACTTGTTCCTTATGATCCTCGGTACTGCTGCTACTAGTCTTTAACTCCTTATTAGGTCAATTGTACTCGCTGGTAAAATGGCTTTAGTTCTCCCACATCTGGAATATTCTATGCTTGGAATTCTCGCATCATCATAAACTTTCACTTCCATATAAGCATGTACTTTTTATTCTTTTTCATCGCAGGTTGTTACCGTCAAGTATTGACTCATTCATTATCATTTCAGCTTTCTTATATTGTAACTCCACATCCTTCCCTCAACAACGACGTTACTAGATTCTAACGTCAATGCTTTGCTTTTGAAACTTTCCCTGAACAATAATTTCCCAACCGTATTGCGATACTGAAACTTTGTATCCACACAATCAGCTCACAGTGATTATTTCCCTTAACTTCTCGTCTTAGTCCATTACCTACATCGGGTGTCATTTTACTCAATCATTCTTTGCCCTATTTGTTTTTCCATTACTGAACTTCCTATTACACCCTTCTTTTGAAACTCCGAATAATTCTTTCCTTGAAGTGCTATCCCCCAATCTTTATTTAGTCATTCATATGACCGAGTGGTTATATTTATCCTCAAATTGTCCTCACACTCTATCGACATGCTAGTGAAATATACCTTTTGAGGTAGTTTTCAATTCTTTGTTCTTATCTTTCCATCTTCTAACAAGGGATACTCCTGATCTCATACCTGTCGTCTCATCCTCTCCCCCTTACGGTGTTAACCCATTACTCTATATTTGACATCCCATTTATCTCTCCTTTTCCCTACAGGTACTTACGTCCAGTGATTTCCACAACTAATCTTACCTATAACTGCTCATTTTCTAAATATGCCCGGTCAGTTTCATACACATACTAAAGGTCACATATCCCCATAGATGTATTAACCCTGGATGGGTCTAATTCTCCGTTGAAGAGATCTTTATAATTTTTCCTTATCATCCCTCCTGAAATCATCTTCCTTCTATTACCAGATCACCCTTTTTTCCATTACCATAGTGATATCTAGCATGAAATTCTATTCTCAAAAATCTACTCTGGTTATTAGTATTCCTTCTTTTTCTTGCTACATCAACACCCATTCTTGACAGGCCTCGTTTAGACTACAAGTTTGTCTCCTCGATGAAAGGCATATCTCATATCAAATCAGCCACCTAAAACTCATCCTTTTTCCATTATACCGTTAATTCTTCCAGAATATCTCTCGCTTCCTTCATTGGCTATTTAGCCTTACATTACCAGCTCAATAGTATACTTTTGGAGGGAAATGTTCTGTACCTTGGTCCTACTTTTTTCTTATACAATCCTGTGAATCAACTCCTGCCTCATATATCCTTATATCTCTGTATCACGTCCTTGCCCATATACTCTATGCGATAAGAAGGCCCTCGTCAATATCTAGCTCACTAGATAACATACATCGTTCTTTTATCTTTTCTAACTAATCATATCTTTCCTTTAACACTCAGAGCAATAACAATCCTTGGCAATTCTTGCATTTCGTATCCTATCCCCTTCAAATATTAAGCATCATCATCCTCATAGGTGACACTCTTTTCTGATTCTTCTTATCTTGCTTCCAACGATCTTATTATTCTAATTTTTCCTTTCCTTGGTTGTTAGTCTCTTTTTATAACAATAGCAATGGACCCATATCACGTAGTTATCCTTAGTAAATTTCAAATCCCATGAAGCCTCTGTTTTCTCTTGTCCTGTAACGCTGTTAAAGATTTGTCGGGCTGGTTTAACCTATATGTTTTCACTAACAACCGTAGGTCAAGCTTTGGCTAGCCAACTCATATCCAGCCTGCATCTATACGTATATATATAAAGTCTGTCTCATATCTGATGTGCCGTGAATTATGGCACATCTAATGCTTTA
>NC_081352.1:55507235-55627105 GCF_029784015.1 Lycium ferocissimum
TTAGCTAACGCCATAAACTTTAGTTTATTTGGGAAAATAGCTAGGGTTAGGTAAGAATAAATAACAAGAACTCAGGGCTTTAAACCTTGTTTAATAAATTCACTTAGGAATAAGAGGAATTTACTTGGCATAATTAACCGTTCTTCATGCATACGTTCTTATCTTTGGAAAAGCATAGGAAGAAATAATCTTTTCTTATTGGGAAATAGTTCAGATTCACATAGAGGTTAAGTGCATCCATACAAACAGTCCGTTAGAAGTATATCAAGACCGATACCTATGAGCATACACTTTATCTAACGGGGACACAACCTTGGTTCTTTTTACCCATATATTTACAACTCTAAATTTCTAGTCACTTTAAATTAGTTCACAAACCAAAACAACTGTAAAACCCTTTTTCTGGAATACACCAGGACCGCAAGATTAGTATAATACTTGTTTAGTAAACTTTTCACACCATATTCTCTGTGGGATTCGACTTCAACCTCATTGGGTTACTCTATTTGACATCGTCCGCTTTACGCTATTAAAAGTGTAAATTTGAGCGTATCAATATCTTAATCTTATGTAAATTACATAAAGATCGGTCAACTATTCTTCAACGTATAATTCCCTTTCGAGCGACTCGTCTCCTTGGCTTCCTCATTATATAAGCATTCAACTCCTTCTCGAATTTCTGGTTTAAAGAACTATATCACCTCCTCTTTGTACCCTTATATCCTATTCTCATTTACTTATCACACTATCCCACTATTCACTCTTTCAGGCCTAGGGTTATTAAATCGATTCCACAATTGACTGCCAGTTTCACCTCTAGTTATTCATTACTAAACCTCATCCCTTGTAGCAGTCTTACCGAAAGGTTGTGTACGTACTCAATAGTTTCATTTATGCCCCAAAAAATTTTGACAGAGTTTTCTTTATAATTACTACAATCCCAAACCTGCACACAACCCTGAAAATGCATCTCGTGCCTCACAAGGCCAAATATAGAAGCACACATATATGCAACGAAACCACACAGGGCTGATCAATAGAGAAAGAATCTGAAGTAAAAATTCTTATTTCATATATCACATCTCAACATCAGTTCACAAAACTCCAACCAATCGTCTTACACGGGGGCTTATATGCTAGCAACCACCTCTTAAGTACATATTCCCTTACTTCCTCGCAAAAATTACTAACAACAAATTCTGCATTTCACCACTGATGCCAACACAAACATTTTATACTGGCCTGTAATACTCTTAACATTCAATTGAGCGGGGAGCTTCATTTTCTTATTTTATTACCCAAATCTTGAAATTTCAATGTTTGAAATCCTTACCTTGGTCTTATTCTGGAACTCTGACCTGATACAAATCGATTCAACAGTAGTTGAGGAAGTCCGCCCTCTTATTATCCTTCTACGAACAGACCAACTATATTGATTTTTTTTTCCAGCTCACCGTTATTTTCATTTGAACCTTGTTCCGCAGATAACAACAAGCTTGGGTTATCTGAATTTCCCACCTTACTTGTCGATCCTTCCTATACCTCCTATAGGTTGTCTACTCTGGGAGCTCTCGAACCATCAACCTTCTTTCCTGTAGAAGCCATCTTTCAACTACAAAACGGTTAGAGTTAGGGTTGGAAATCTCATATCCTATAACTTGGCTCTATCGCACGATCTAGAATAGGAAAAGAAGGTAACTATCCTAAATGTCCTGGAGCCTCCTGTTTATAAGTGTGGCGTGCAACACACCCATAAACAAGACTCTACTAGACACAGCTTGTAGACAACCCTAGGACAGAACTGCTCTGATACCACTTCTGTCACGACCCAAGCTAGAGGGCCGTGACGGGCACTTGTCCGTACTAGTCAAGCACCATCTAACATACATCTGTGACATAAACATGAACATAGGTGGGCTAAGAGGGCCATCATATGATTCTCGATGAGCTCATTAGGAAACATGTATATATCAATTAATCTGAAAGACCCATCTATATGAATATGTTGGACATCTTTGCCTGAACCGATAAGGCTATCATGGCCATCTGCGTGACAGCACATGAAACCTTAGATATGGGCATTGTCTGACTATACATAACTGTCTACAAGCCTCCCATTTTGTAGAATAAAATGTAATGATGTGCAATGCAAAATATGATGATGTGCAATGCAATGCAATGTCATGCACTGGCCAATCCCTCGAACTGTACACACATGCTAACTGATATCATTGCTCAATAGTCATGACCTGTAAGGGACCCACGGTGTCCATGTGTCACTCGTTCCGGACTCACTCCTCGGACCCGAGCATAAACCTCCGCTTCGGAACGAACCTTAGACGCGGGCCATATCAATGTACCTCTCATTTTCTGAACGAACCTCGGACCACCAGCTCACAACTAGGCCACATCCTCACCCCCGGTCAAATTTGCCTTTACATATGTATAGTAACGCTGTCACAACACTCTCAATGATCAATTCATCAAGTACCATGTATCAAATAGTATCACAAGTTCAACAAGAAGATTATATTAACTTCTTCACTAATTTCACATCACAATGTATGTCTCAACGTATTCCAGTTCATTAGTATGTATGGACTATGAACAATTAGCAATATCAATGTCAAACGCAAGGCATCATGCCCCAAGTCTTCATGAATCATTTCCGAACCATTTCCATGATGTATGAGTGTATGAATGCATAATGAGTGTAAACATGGTAAATCAATGCAAACCAATAAAGCACCAGTGAAGGTACAAGTCACAAAGCCACAAGTCATATCAAGACTAGGATCAGCTCAACCATGAAATGAATCATACAACCCGTCTCTACCAACATAAAAGTCTGTGTCCCTCTTTACTTCCATATATAGCAAGTACGCCTCACAACTAAGTCTTGTATCACCTAGATGCCCCATTTTTCTATATATTATCATCAACAGTAAATCATACATCAAGTGTTCATCTACGTACTATCATAAATATATAAATCACAATTCAGGCCTACTCTCAGTATCCTTCCTTTCTGCAATGGTATGTGTCATAATAAGAGAGAATTGAGTATAACGCGATAATTTAGGTAATAAGTGTAATCACAATAACAGGGCAACGAGCCACCATCAACAACAATCAACCTAATAGAAATCCATCCCGAATCGCCACACCATGAATACAACTACACCTCATATTTCAAGACATAAAGTAATGGCGACGAGCCCATAAAATCAGAAGTCATACCAACCTAGCTAATATCCAACCAAAACACCATGTTCGAAGACCTAATCATGCTTTCTCCCGTCAATTATACACAATACATATGTTTCGCTAATCAAAGTCTAACTAAAGTAAGTCATAACCTACCTCGAATGCATAACAAGAGCCACGAACTACTCCACACGAGCCTTCGAAGGGCCTCAGAACAGTCAAAGTCTCATAATATGATGCTAAGTAAACAACAAACAATGTATTTAAACAAGAACAACAATTTTGGGGAAGAAGAGCCACTTACTTCTACTCTTTTCAATGGATGAAACCATCCTTTAATGGTGAATTTATCAGAACTTCTACCTCTACAATCATTAACCTTCAAATCATGGGTTTCTAATCAATTTTACCCCTTTCAAACAGATTTTAGGACAAAGCTTCCATTTTTATTAGAACCCTAAGTCTCAATTCACTTAGTATATGGTTCTAAGGACTCAATTCATGATTAGAAGGAGTTAATCCAAGCCATTCGAGGTTAAATAAGTGATAGCTACCATAATCCATCAAGTTTAGAAGGTTTATAAATTTCTAGGGTTTCTATTGCAATTCCACCATTAAAGACCCACAAAAGGGATGACAATCATGAAGGAGAAACGGAATGATAGAAAGGGATAGATGAGACTTACCTCTTAAGAGTTTTCTTGCCCTAGCTTGGAATTTCACCCTAGGTGCTCGTTGGAAACTGTGTTGTAGCTTTATGAATAAAGAATGTGAGACTAAGTCTTTTTAAAATGGGCTACTGTTTTCCATCGACCGCTACAACGGTCATTTCACCGCTGCAGCGGTCCCGCTATAGCTGTCAAGTGACTGCTAGAGAAATCCGCTCACCACTATGGTGGTCCATCCACCGCTATGGCGGTCCATCCACCGCTATGGCGGTCCATCCACCGCTATGGCAGTATCGCCGTAGCGAGACATCGTCGGCCACAGCGGCCACAGGGAAAATGGCTGGCCGCTGGCAGCAGTCCACCCACTGCTATAGCGGTACCGCCGCAGTGGTACTACCCCCGCCACGGCGGTACCTTTTGGGCAATGAGCTCGACTTTTTGACCAGTTTTCCCCCCTTTTACTCAACATTTCATCTGAGGCCTCACAAACACAAACAAAACATACACCTAAACATAAAAACATCATACGAATCCACCCATGACCTCGAAATTCCCAATGGAATTCTAATTTCCTACGTCACCCTCGACAGACTCAATCAAAATTAAACCGCAATCACAAACAAGTCAAGTTTCAGCTCTTAGGCTTGCACAATCGAGTTTCTATTAGCTCGTCCTACCCTTGAAAAGGTTCTATTTGGTGGGGGTGATCCTACATTTTCCATAACGACCGAAAGGGTCATTACACCAGATACCAATTTACCAATCGTTCGTCCTCGAACGACGAAGGGGAGTAAGATGGTTGATGCTTACCCAAGAACATGTCTTAAAACAACACAAACCTTTAATTACAGGCACAATTATAGCCCACTCAAAACCAGTAAAACACTCTAATTCTGCTAACCTATCTTTCATCCTTAGAGCCTTTCTTAACACCACGATTTCCTAAAATACGTAAACACACCATAAGCCCAAGCCAATCACAGTCCTATCACCCATCTGCGATGACTAATTCTAGTCCCTTATATTCTAAAAATGCTCACTCAAGCTATCCGATCATCTTATCAGTCAAAGCTTCTTATAGTTTAGCTAAGAGACCCAATTTCCATATTTCTGCACTCGAACCTACCACAGGAATTGCTACAACACATATGCATCATTTAATTTATCGAAGTCGATCATACTAATCCCAACTTAATCCTCTAATTATTACAACTTCTCTAGACCGTTATGATTACCAATGCAATCAACAAATCGTTCTTAGATATGTAAACTAAGATTTCATATCTCAACACACTTTATTTAATACTACTATGTCAACTCTTTACCTATCAATCATCCAAGCCAAGTAACAGTTTATCACGAACTTACCCGAACCTCTTTGCTTCTATCACTTACTTAATACTACAAAAGGACCACGTGATACCCAACCACATTATCTATTCCACCAACTCATTTACTCTTTTTCCTCGAGACTACTTTATTAGGACGCTCTTCATAACATCTCGTCCCATCGAAACTGTTTAACATCCTTATATTTCTCACATTATGACAAATTTACTATTATCAAGAAGCTACAACAATATATCAACTCTTAGACAAATCTCAACAACCATCAATTTATTACTTATTCCTCATATCTATCTAAACAACCGGGGCTCATACACCTGCTTCACTAAGTTCATACTTAACCCTTTTCCAATTTAGACAAATAATTTAACTAAGATCACCATTACTTTAATACGACAAAATTTAACTCAGAGATCTCGGGAATAAGTCTTACCTTAGTAGGTTTTCATACAACTCGGGAACACCAACCAACAAACATATATTCTAGGCTAATAACCACATAGGTAATTATGAAAATATAGTACAATAAATAATATCATCTTTCCCCAGCCATAAGTCACAATAACCACTAGAGTCTTCGTTTCTATTATCCAACCCAAGTCCCCTATAGCCTATGGCATACTAGAACTTATCAAATCATACATAACCCTCGAGTCGACTTCACATTGTACAACTTCAACATAACTCTCCAATTATTAGCTCTTGTTTCGAACGATCCCCCTTTTTGTCCTTAATCAATCTTAGTCTAGATTAGAGATTCAAGCTTATCGTTTTCTCCTTCATGAAATCCCATCTTACTATAGGCAAAACTCACCAATTTAACTAATATTTAAAGCCTATTATGTAATTCTCAATGCTAAGGTAGAAACTCATCTTCTCCAACTAGTCCCCATACATTTGCACCATTAATTCGAGCCTAAGATGATAGATAGTCATAAGATAAGGCAAGGGAACTCACCCCCCAGAAGAAACAAATTCAAGAACTCTTCAAGTTACCCTAAATTCTCTCTAAAACTCGAGTTAATTCAAACCTCATCATTAATTTATCACTTGATGCCCTACTCAGCTTCCATTCTACATCCCAACTATTTGTCCAAGGCCTTACAACCACAACTAAACATGCAGGTTAATATACAAACATGCTACGGACTTACCCATGGCCTTAGAATTTCCAGCGGAGGTCTAATTTATACGTATTTCAATCTAGTACAACTTGCACCCTAAATCTGACAAGCATGTCAGATACAAATTGCCCCCTTCCTAATAGTGGAGATTAATCTATCCAATGTTCTTTTCTTTACAAGATTATGCAAACAAAATAACCGGGTCTAAATTACAACCCATACAACTAATCTTGTGTCACAACTAGAAACTGAACTTGGATCATGAGTCCGAATCAGGAAGACGCATTTAGTACCATACCAGGCTACGCCATAACACAAACCACTCGCACAAGAGTTTAGGGAAGGGGTTTACACCATTCGTGAAAGAATAAGACAAGAAAGTGCATATACCAATTGAAATTGTCTAGATGTCAATTTGAATAAAGTAGCACGAAAGAATAAAAGAAGTTAAAGTTTTCTAAATGTCCCATAGCCTCTCGCAGATAGGTACGGAGTTCTTCGTACCAATTCACAAGACTCTATAGACACGTCCTTGTACAATGAGATTCACGAACCTAGGCTCTGATACCAACTATCACGACCCTAATTACCGATCGTGCGGGCACCTACCTTATTATCACTAATAGGTGAACCCTTACCCATTAATCTCTTAATCATTAGCCAATTTCAACTTCTTTAACCATTTATGCTTAAACAATCAATAAACATGTGAATGAATAAATAAATAAACAATTCATAATTAATGGATAATATAAGTGTGAAAGTCTTAACTATTGCACCCCAGGATCTGAAATTCATCGTACAAGGACTCTAATCAACAATGTCTAAAGAATAAAGTATATCTCAAATATAATAACAAATAATGTCTAGAATGAAAGTAGACATCTGAAAAGAGAGATCTTCAGGTGTCATAGCATGGATAGAAGCTCACCCTCAGATCTGATCGAGCAAACTAGCTTCAAGCTAGAGATGTAGTCTGGATGAAATCTTTGAAACACAATCCGCACTCAAAAAGGGTGCGAAGGTAGTGTCAAGACAAACACTATGTACTGGTAAGCATCATAGGCTGACTAATATTAGTTCACGCATATAAGTATAAAATCAACAAGATAAACAGATAGGCACTTAATACTAAAATCCAAGTCACAGAACCTCTCATAACAGGGTCACAGCCTAAGATGAAGCTTCTAAACCACAAGTCTGTCAAGTTTCAATAAACTCACCTGATAACCACAAGTCCAAGTTCCTTCCCTAGGTAGAGTCACTAATCCACAATTTAACTCAGTCAATGGTCATAATTATATCACAATAGGCATTCAACATCCATACTAAAATCAGAAACAAACGAGCATATAATAATGCAAAATAAAATGTAATGATGTGTAATGCAAAATATGATGATGTGCGATGCAATGCCATGCACTGGCCAATCCCTCGAACTGTACACACATGTTAACTGATGTCATTGCTCAGTAGTCATGACCTGCAGAGGACCCACAGTGTCCATATACCACTCGTTCCGAACTCACTCCTCGGACCCGAGCATAAACCTCTTCTCCGGAACGAACCTTGGACGCGGGCCATATCAATGTACTTCTAATTTTCAGAACAAACCTCGGACCACGAGCTCACAACTAGGCCACATCCTCACCCCCAGTCAAATGTGCCTTTACATGTGTATAGTAACGCTGTCACATCACTCTCAATGATCAATTCATCAAGTACCATGTATTAAATAGTATCACAAGTACAACAAGAAGATTATATTAACTTCTTCACTAATTTCACATCACAATGCATGTCTCAACGTATTCCAGTTCATTAGTATGTATGGACTATGAACAATTAGCAATATCAATTTCAAAAACAAGGCATCATGCCACAAGTCTTCATGAATCATTTCCATCATGTATGAGTGTATGAATGCATAATGAGTGTAAACATGGTAAATCTGTTACACCTTAAAATTCTGGGTTGTTGTGCGGTGAATAGACTAACACAAGTTAAGGAGTGTATGATGTTCCTACAAGTAAGAAGGGATACTTAATGAGTCTAATTAAGATTCCAAAGATATTTGAGACAAGAGAAGAAAGCTCATTGGAGAAAGTTACGGCAGAGAGTGTCTTACCTCGTACCCAAACGTACCAGCGGGTATTCCTGGTAATTTACAAGATTATAAGTTGAACGGATCGAATCGACAAAATCTGAACTGAATCAGGAAATCCTGCAGACACCAGTCAGTGTCGGCGGGCCATCGACATGTCGACGGGCCATCGATATGTCGACGGACCGTCTTCTGTGCACCGTCAACATGATTCTGCAATTAGAGATTTACAGGCGTAACTCGACAGAGCAAGTCGATGAACCGTCGACACGTCGACGGGTCGTCAACCCGCTCGTCGAACTGCTTTACTGGAACTTTCCAGTTTCAATTATAGATAGACGACCCTTGTTCTTATTTTTCAGATTCCACCTCTTCCACAAGTCTTGAAGGCTCTAGAATATTCCCTTCACCATACTAACACAAATCCAAGAGAAAACAAGGATTAATTACTAAGAATCTAGGGGATTAAATGCAAAAGAGGCCTACTAGGTTTGATAGAAGCCAAGAATTCATCTGGTATTGAAGTTGGGGTTTTCTTCAAGTGAAATATTTTCATCCAAAGCCTATTCCTACATAATCAAAGGTGATTTTGTGTTCATTTCATGTTATTAAGAGTATTAAGTGGTTGAAGGACTTGGGTTAGAGAAAAAAGTAGAATATGAGCTCAAATATGGAGAAAATGGTAGTTTGAGTAGTAAGTTAATGTGAATCATGATTCTTAGTATTAGATGAGTATAATCTCGTTATAAATGGTGCTAATGACGTTGACGAAGTGTTATGTAAATAATAAATATGATGTTGTATTATAGTTATGGTTATAGATGATTTTGAAGGTGAATTTGAGAAGTAAACAATGTTTAACTTGAAGAATCTATTGATTATAAAATTATGGGAGTTGTCTTACTATATGGAGAAAGTTGTCAAAATAAAGGAAATGCTGCCCATTTTCATTAGCTCTTAGTCGCCTTCGCTTAGCCTTAAGCATGTTTCTAATGATTTAATGTAGTACGAATTCTCTTGAATGTAGAGTCGTGAGCTTGGAAGGAGAACGCTTAGTCGTTAAGGAGACGTAAAGGTATGTAAGGCCAGCCCCTTCTTTTCTAAGGCATGATTCCTATAACATGATTTCCTCTATCTTTCCATGACTTTCTTACATCCCAAGACAATTATAAGTCTATGATTACCAAGAGCTATCATGAGATAAAGATAAGAGATGTGTTATGAATAGGATAATGATAATGGTGATTCTATGTCCAGAGATTTTAAAGCTCATGATATGATGCTATTATAATGTTCATGATTTTTACATGATTCCTAGATGTTATTCATTGTTGGTAGTCTCTCCTTATAATGCTAGTTCCTTCAAGGTGAGACATGACGATTATGATTATTCCATAATATAATCGGAGGTTACCAACCTTACGTCACTTCGATAGAGTTACATCTTTTACTTGAGCTCTTATGTATGCTTCATGTTAAGCATATGATGATGATTACACGGTGCCTAGTGTTGCGTCCAAATGCACACGCAAGTGTACGTGGTCGTACAAGTAATATAGTGATTATAAAAAATCGGATGTCGAACCCACAGGGAGTTATGATTAACCGTCAACTAAATTAAACTATCCAAATTATCTATACAAGAGATGAAATTCGAAGATTGTGATTATAAACTAATTGAAGATAAAAAAGACAAATAGTGAACTTCAACAAAGAAAGAGCGGGTTTTTATATTATCGATGAAACGAATGTTCCAGGGTTGCGGTTGGTTCACCAATCCTGTTGAGTTTTCAAATTATTTCCCTTTAATCCGAATTGTTGACGAATGCTAATTTACCGGATGATTAACTCTCATAGTATTCTCCCGAACTACTACTCGCCTATTCAAAACAGTTCGCCGCCTATATTTCTATGGAATTGACTTGTTAAGAATGCAATTCGTTTATGGTATTTAATTGAACGCGGCGCCTAGGTATATTCCTATCCTTGCCACAAATCCTAGCCCAACTGTAGGGATAATCAGATCCCGCCCTCTTTAATCCTTCTCTAATCTATCAACATCTTTCCCAAGCATGTATATTAGATAGTCGATAGAACCTGGAATCGTCGTCAAACAATCAAGCAATTATGAACAGAATTAAAGAAGCAATCAAACTCAACAACTCATATTAAGATAAGAAATAATCACCAAACACCAATAATCATGGTTTACCACAATCCTAGAACGAGAAGTTTAGCTCCACATAGACATGGAGGAAAAGCAACAAATCATTCAAAGAATCAGAAAGGGGTATTTTGTGCGCTGGGTGTGCGACGCACAACCAATGCATGAGACCCTTCAGTGGTCGTATTTTGCCTTCAAGTGTTGCAACCTCCTTCCGCTCACTCGTCCAACCCGCACTGCCTCAGAATCAGCCAGAATTGCTCGGATTACCCTTCATTGGTCCTTGTTGTACCCAAAAGACTTCAACGTGACCTTCTTTTCTTTTTCCTCTTCTTCAATTTTGCTCCAAATCTCTTCATCTTCACACTGTAGCATTTTCAACTTAAACCACCTAGATTCCACAATAAAGCACAAATTAGTCCCATATCACATAGTTAATAGATGTTAGGTGTATTTAATGCATTTAGCTCTAAAATACAGTCTAAGTATGGGTAAAAGATGGTGAAAAAGTGTATAAATACACCTAACATCACCTAGATGGCTAGGCAGCACCGCTAAGGCGGGCGACTTATTACACCATGTCTATATGGCATGGGCAGACACCACTAGTGGGCGGTGTGAGATGATTACTCCAGACGCGGGAGGCCCGAACGCGGGTTAATTGTTATTGATTCAGACAGTTTATGTCTGTATGTATGATATGTTTTAAAGGTAAAAGTGAGCATGCATGATTCTGCCTCAAGAGGCAAGCAGTTATAGTTATCCTTTCTTCTTATGCTTTCTATATTTCCTTATTATGTTATCATATATGCCTTACATACTCAGTACATTGTTCGTACTAACGTCCTTTATTTTATGGATGATGTGTTCATACCCACAGGTAGACAGGGAGAAGGCGCAGACGCTTAGGAGCTTACTCAGCAGATTTGCAGGAGCACTCCACTACTCCGGAGTTGCCACTTCTTGGAATATTCTTTTGTGTATACATATTGGGCATGGCGGGGTCCTGTCCCGTCCTTGTGATTTCAGTATTCTAATTAGAGGCTCGTAGATACTTATGTGTGGGTAGTACATATTATGAGACTTCTTCAGTGTATATTCTGTACATCATTTTGTAGCCTTATAGGCCTATGTATGCATATGTTTCGGGAGATATTCGGAGATCGTTCTATGATAAGTTTGTGTTGAAAATGATATATGCCCAGGTTGAGTATGATAGTTAGCATGATAAGTGGTGCTTGGTAGTCAGCTCCGGGTACCAGTCATGGCCCCCTAGTTGGGTCGTGACAAAATCAATGCAAACCAATAAAGCAACAGTGAAGGTACAAGTCACAAAGCCACATGTCATATCAAGACTTCGATCAGCTCAACCATGAAATGAATCATACAACCCGTCTCAACCAACATAAGAGTCTATGTCCCTCTTTACTTCCACATATAGTAAGTACGCCTCACAACTAAGTCTTGTATTACCGAGATGCCCCATTTTTCTTTATATTATCATCAACAGCAAATCATACATCAGGTTTTCATCTACGTACTATTATAAATATATAAATCACAATTCAGGCCTACTCTCAGTATCCTTCCTTTCTGTGATGGTATGTGTCACAATACGAGAGAATTAAGTACAACGCGATAATTTAGGTAATAAGTCTAATCACAATAACAGGGCAACGAGCCACCATCAACAATAATCAACCTAATAGAAATTCATTCTGAATCGCCACAGTATGAATACAACTACACCTCATATTTCAGTACATAAAGTAATGGCGACGATCCCATAAAATCAGAAGTCATACCAACCTAGCTAATATCCAACCAAAATACCATGTTCGAAGACCTAATCATGCTTTCTCCCGTCAATTCTACACAATACATATGTTTCGCTAATCAAAGTCTAACTAAAGTAAGCCATAACCTACCTCGAATGCAGAACAAGATCCACGAACTACTCCACACGAGCCTTCAATTTTTGAAGTGCCTCAGAATGCTCAAAGTCTAACAATATGATGCTAAGTAAGCAACAAACAATGTATTTAAACAAGAACAGTAATTTTGGGGAAGAAGACCCACTTAATTCTACTATTTTCAATGGATGAAACTATCCTTTAATGGTGAATTTATCATAACCTCTACCTCTACAATCATTAACCTTCAATTCATGGGTTTCTAATCAATTTTACCCCTTTCAAACAGATTTTAGGACAAAGATTCCATTTTTATTAGAACTCTAAGTCTCAATTCACTTAATATATGGTTCTAAGGACTCAATTCATGATTAGGAGGAGTTAATCCAAGCCATTAGAGGTTAAATAAATGATAACTACCATAACCCATCAAGTTTAGAAGGTTTATAAATTTCTAGAGTTTCTATTATAATTCCATCATTAAAGACCCACAAAGGGGATGACAATCATGAAGGAGAAATGGAATGATAGAAAGGGATAGATGAGACTTACCTCTCAAGAGTTTTCTTGCCCTAGCTTGGAATTTCACCCTAGGTGCTTGTTGGAAACTGTGTTGGAGTTTTTTGAATAAAGAATGTGAGACTAAGTCTTTTTAAAACGGGCAACTATTTTCCGTCGACCGCTACAACGATCATTTCACTACTGCAGCGGTCCCGCTATAGCGGCTATAGCGGTCCCAGAGAAATTCGCTCACCGCTATGGCGGTCCATCCATCGCTATGGCGGTATCGCCGTAGCGGGACATCATCCGCCACAGCGGCCATAGGGAAAATGGCTGGCTGCTGGTAGCGGTCCACCCACCGCTACAGCGGTACCGCCGTAGTGGTACTCCCCTCACCACAGCGGTGCGTTCTGGGCAATGAGCTCGACTTTTTGACCAATTTTCCCCCTTTCAACCAACATTTCATCTGATGCATCACAAACACAAACAAAACATGCACCTAAATATTAAAACATAATATGAATCCACCCATGGCCTCGGAATTCCTAATGGAGTTAATTTTCTACGTCATCCCCCGATCAACTCAATCAAAATTAAACAGCAATCACAAACAAGTCAAATTTCAACTCTTAGGCTTACACAATCGAGTTTCTATTAGCTCGTCCTACCCTTGGAAAGGTTCTATTTGGTGGGGTGATCCTACATTTCCTATAACGATCGGAAAGGGTCGCTACAATCATATAGGCTCCATAGATAGTTGTCAGATTATGGGTAGTGTGTTGGAGTCTCGTATGACTCGTTGGGGCATTTTTCCACGTTTATTAACTAAGTATTTAATTTAACTTCCGCTGAATTATCTCTAAGTATGGTTATTCTTTTATCCAATTTATTAATGATTTGTTTCATATTTATTAAGATAGGTTGTTTAACAGAAAGGATTATATGTTTATTAATTCATATGGTGCTTCCAGTGTTATCCATAGCATCAGATGCCTATTACACCTAGGGTGGATTTTAGAGCATGACAAGCTTGGTATCAGAGCGTAGGTTTAGATGTGTCGTAGGAGTTGTTTATGTCTGTGGAGTTGTGTCTACTGAAGTCTTCCTTGTGCAACTTGATCACCTGCATGATCGAAAGACTACCAGGATATTTATAAGTGCTTCTCATTCTTTATTCTAGATTATGCTATAGAGCTTGACCTTATCTCTAGGATCGTTTTGATGTGTTCGTTAATTCGTGCCTCAAAGAAATGGCTTTGACTCATACAGGAGCTGCTAACTAAGGGAGTAATGGTGCTTCGGATTTATTATCTGGCGGACGAGCCTCTAGGATCACTAACCGCACCACTGCTAAGACAACTGCTGGGGTTGAAAACGATAATGGGAACAAGCACCATCTGCCCCTACTGCAGGCGTAGCCGATATTGGGTTGATACAGAATGTGATCCAAATGCTTACCACCCTTGTTGCAGCCCAACAGCAATACAGAGGTGCAGATCCGACACTTGGGGGTGGAGGAAGACTTAAGCACTTTTTGGGGCTAAATCCGCCTAAGTTCTTTGGTTCACGAGAAGAGGATGATCCTTAAAACTTTATAGATGAGACTTTCAAGGCTCTACGGGCAATGAGTGCACATGGTTCTGAAGCCGTGGAATCTGCGGCCTACAATTGAAAGATGTTGCTCATGCTTGGTTCGATTGTGGGAGACTGAGCGGTGTAATGATACTCCAGCTTCTACTTGGGCTGAACTCGAGGAAGCATTTATGGAGAGGTTCTTATTTGATTCGGAGCGATTTGCTATGGCTAATAAGTTTGAGAAGCTTAAGCAGGGCACTATGTCCGTTCATGAGTATAGTTTGAAGTTTACCCGTATGGCGAGGTATGCAATGTATATGATTCTGACTAAAAAGCATAAGTTGACTCGATTTATGTGTGGTTTAGTACCACGTATCAAGTCAACATGTGCTGCTGCCGATATGTCTCCTACTTGCACATTTTCGTACTTGGTTGAGTTTGCTGAACAACAAAAGAATTGGAAAGGTGAGGAGAAATTAAAAAGGGAACAGAGTAAGAAAGCCCGATCTACGGATGGTTTCAGTGGCTTACATATTGGAGGGCAAAGGAAAGGGTATTCTGCACCTGCTTATTCTGGCGCTTATTCTAGTGCCAGTGTTCCCTCCGCTAGACAAGGTCAGGGAAATAATAACCAGAACAGATTGTCACGAGGTAGTAGTCGACGTTCATCTGGTTGGGAGGGTCGTGTTTGTCATCATTGTGGTATAAGGGGTCATATCAAGAGGGAGTGTAAGAAGTGGCTTCACGAAATGGCTAACTATTCTGGCCAGGGAAATTATTCAACTACTCATATTGCTGCTAAGAATCCCCCTACTGATAATGTTAATAACACTATTAATGCTAGTGCTACTGGGACTGGTAAAGCAATTGCTAACACCGCTAATGGGGAACAAGCCCGACTTTATAGTTTGACTCTTAGGGAGACAACCGAAGCCTCAGATGCTGTGGTCGCAGGTATTCTCACTATTTGCTCTTTTGATGCATATTCATTGATTGATCCGGGTTCAAATCTCTCTTATGTAAGACCATAATTTGCTCTTGATTTTAGGGTGGAGCCTGAACTATTGTTAGAATCCTTCTCTATGGATACCCCTACTGGTGTTCCCGTTATTGCTTTTAGAGTTTGTAGAAACTGTGTAGTAGTAATTAGAGGTTGTGAGACAAAGCCGACTTGTTCGAACTAGAGATGGTAGTTTTGATGTTATTATGGGGATGGACTGGCTGTCTGAGTGTTATGCAAATGTGGATTGTCGACATAAATTAGTTCATTTTGAATTTCCTAATGAACCAGTTATTGTGTGGAAAGGTAAAATTGCTAAGCCTCAAGGTAGGTTTATTTCTTACCTTAAGGCTCATGAAATGGTCTCGAAAGGGTGTATTTATCATCAAGTTGCTGTCAATGACACTCAAGCCATAGTACTCGAATTTTTGTCTGTCTTTATAGTTAATGAATATCTCGAAGTGTTTCCAGTGGATCTTCCGGATATTCCACCTGATAGAGTTATTTATTTTGGGATCGATGTTATTCTCGATACTCAACCTATCTCTATTCCACCGTATTGTATGGATCTGGCAGAGCTATGAGAATTGAAAGACCAATTGAACGACTTGTTGGATAAAGTCTTGTTATATCCCGCATTTTTGTGCAGTCGGATAATTCAAGACAATTGCGGGAGGACAACAAGCAAGGCCATATCTTTATTTTGTTAGGCATATGAATGGCTTATGAAGCATTTGAAGCGGAATTATCAAGAAAGGTCAAGGGCATAAAGGGAAATTCGCACTACGCCTCATAGAAATATAAAGGAAGGCGAAGGGTAAATTTGGAATTTGGAAAATAGTTTCATGAATTACAATTTGTTATGGAAGAAAAATATTTGGGCTTGGACTTTTTTTTAAAAACAAAGAGGAGGCCCAACCGGCCATGGACATGGGCCTAGCCCATGTGGGATTTAATTCCTACCATTTAAAAGATGACTAAGTCATCTTAATCATCAAAATCCTCTAGAATTTTCAAGAGAATTTCAAGAACAAAAAAAAGAGAGAGAAGGAGGAGAAACAACTAACCATTCGGCCATAGCTAGAGCAAAAGAACCTTGGAGATTCTTCATCAAGAAAATTATTCCCTTTCATCCAAACATCTCATTGAAGGGTCCTAAGCAAAGTGGAGTTGTTATTGGAGCAAGAAAAACACATAACCATACAAGTTGTGAATTCTAGCTAAGTGGAGGAATAAAGAAACAAGGTAAGAATTCATCCTTCCTTATATGTTATGGATGGTTGTGGATGTTGTAGTGTATGAAAATGAACGAAATTCATGAAGAATAAGAATATGGAGGTGTGGCCGTGCATGCCTATGTGTGTGTAGGAGTCATGTTTTAATTATGTTATTTAATGTATGGTTGTTATTGTTGTGAATGCTATGTTGATGATGGAAGTTGAATGATTTTGAAGAGGTTGTAGCTTGGTATGCATGATGCTAGCCGTGTATGTGCATGGTGGTGTGGCCGTGTAGTTGTGGTGTGGTGTGGAGGAAAATAAGCCAATTTTATTTAGTGTTTTGATTATGGTTGTTGTGTATTCTATGTTGATAATAAAGCTTAATGATTTTCATGAAATTGTAGTAGTTGGAGGTTGGTGGTGGAAGTTTATGTAAATGAAATATAATGTTCTTGTATGCATGAAAGATAATGAGACTAGTATGATATTGTCGGTATATGAATTATTAGGTTGTTATTGTTTTCATTGGAGTTGGAAGGCCTTGAAGGAAGTAGTATATTGATTAAGTTATTAGAATGTATCTTAGGGTCATTATTGAAATTGTTGGTATGATTGTCGGCATTGTTGTTGATAGTTTGGCCGGGTTGAATTCCCGGATTGTTGTTGGTTAAGATTGCCTAAGTTGAAGTTTTGGAGATGGTATACTTATAGGGAAGTTTGCCGAAATTTCGGCAGACAAGTGTTATCTCAAGATTCAATCTTTAAATGCTCTAATCAATGTTTGGTAAACATGACCAAATTGTAGATTTTGGCGGATTTGCAACTTGAATTTGGAGTAGCACAAGGAGTGGAAAAAGGTATGTAAGGCTTCACCTTCCTTCCTTGGCATGTCTTAGACGTAATAGGTTTGGACACGGGCCTCGGGGACAATTCCCTTCCTAGAAATCCGAGATTGAATTTAACCCTTTTTCATTCAATAGAATTGAATTAGAAGTTTGTATAGAATGTTGGAAAGTTATCTAAACATCTAGAACTCGCACAAATATGACCCGACTACCTTAAAACTCTCATAAGTGACGTCTTGGAATGTAACATATGTAAGTTGTGTACGCCGCCTCATTTGACTCGAGGTGGGCCCACTGTTCCGGATTTTCTTTATTGCTCCGTTTATCGACGATAAGTGTTATAACTATGCTAATGAGAATGTTTCTAGGATGATAATGATAACGATGATGTAAGGAAGAGAATATGTCTATGATAAGTGTAACAAGAATGATTCCATGCCTGAGAGCCTTAAGTCAAGAATCTAATGCGAGTATGAAAGTGTTAAACTAGTCCTTGGTCTTTAATTTTATTCCTTGGTTATGATACTATCTTTTAAGCATTTCAAGTATATGAACTAACGTTTATGATGTCCATGGTTTCGTTTCATGTTTTCTTTTCCTCAATATTATTTTCCGTTGATAGTCCCGGCTTATGATTATCGTTCCTTCAAGGTGAAAAATATGTATATGTACATGGGCTGGGGGGAAGGGATGCATGTATACATGGGGGAAATGGGAAGGGAAACATGTTTCATTGTCACCTGGTCAGCTGGCTTATCATCCCGGAAGCGGGATGCCCTGACGCGGGATATATGGGCGAGCCGACGTATTTCGGCGCTATGTGGGCGAGCCGACGTTGTTCGGTGCTATGACATGACATGATATGATATGACACGATATGACATGACATGACATGATATGATACGATATGCTATGATATGACACGATATGCTATGATATGACACGATATGACATGACATGACATGACATGATATGATACGATATGCTATGATATGACACGATATGCTATGATATGACACGATATGCTATGACATGATACGATGTGCTATGACATGACACGATAGGCTATGACATGACACGATATGCTATAACATGACACGATATGACATGATATGATACTATAGGACATGATATGGTATGATATGATATGATACGATATGATATGATATGATATGATATGATACGACATGATATGTTATGACAAGACACGACATGATATGAGTTCTATTTTCTATGTCTATGAAAAGAAATGTTTTTTTTAAAAGGGAAGACAAGCATGCATGGTATCCGGCTTGAAAGGGGTATTCCTATGTACGACAGTTATTTTCTTGTCCCATTATATATATATGACCCCATGATATTGTTAATCCTACTCTATGCTCCTGTTGTATTAATTTCCATGCCTTACGTACTCGGTACACTGTTCGTGCGACGTCCCTTCTTGTGGACGCCGTTGCGTTCCATGCCACGCAGTCGGCGAGTGGACAGACTTGACCCCTAGGAGCTTCATCAGCAGTATTGTGGCAGCGCTCCAGTTGTTCCGGAGCCTCAGTTCTTTGGTACTATTTTGTGTGTATATTCGGGCACGGCAGTACTCGGCCCTTCCTATGTATATGTGTACTATGTTTAGAGGCTCGTAGACAGATATGTACAGTTAGACGTTTTGTACCTTGGTGGTCCTTGTCGCTGTGTAATGTGATAGCAACGTTTGCTAGCCAATGTTTATATTATGCTATTAATGTTAAGTGACAAAGAAGAAAAAAAAATACGATGATGCTCGTACGGCCCACTTAGTGATAAGAATACGACACGAGATAAGAGGTGATCGGTACAAGTATCGGGTACCCGTCGCGGCCCTAGTTGGGTCGTGACAAGTCTTTATTTGACCGAGTACCTCACGTTGGGCTGCTCCAGTCTTATTCGCTAGAAAGAAGGATGGTTCTCTCAAAATGTGTGTTGACTATCATCAACTTAATGAGGTGACCATTAAGAATAAGTATCCTTTGCCTAGGATAGATGATCTGTTCGACCAACTTCGAGTGCTAAGTTTTTTGCAAAGATTGACTTGAGGTCTAGGTATCATCAGCTGAAAATAAAGGAACAGGATATTCCAAAAATAGCATTTTGTACTCGTTATGGACACTCTGAAATTTTGGTGATGTCCTTTGGCCTAATCAATGCCCCTGTTGCATTTATGGACCCGATGAATCGCATGTTCAAACCATTTCTTGATCGTTTCATTATTGTCGTCATTGAGGTATTCTGGTGTACTGAAGAGTCGTGAGGAACATGCAAATCACTTGAGAATAACCCTAACAATGCTTGAGGAGAACAAGCTTTATGCAAAATTTTCTAAGTGTGAGTTCTGGCTTAACTCTGTGGCTTTCTTAGGCCATGTGGTGTCTAGCGAAGGTATTAAGGTTGAACCTCAGAAAATTTGGCAGTCATGGACTGGCCGAGGCCCACAAGTGCAACAGATATCCGTAGCTTCTTGGGTTTGGCAAGTTACTATCAGAGGTTTGTGGAAGGTTTTTATCTATAGCTGCACCACTAATGAAATTAACGCAGAAGGCTGCTAAATTCCAATGGTTTGAAGCCTGTGAAAAGAGATTTCAAGAGCTTAAGGCGAGATTGACTTCGGCTCCTGTTTTCACTCTACCTTCAGCGTCTGGTGGTTATGTAGTTTATTGTGATGCTTCCAGAATTGGGTTGGGTTATGGGTTGATAAAGAATAGTAAGGTGATCGGCTATGCTTCACGACAGTTGAAGAAGCAAGAGAAGAATTACCCGAATCATGATTTGGAATTGGCTGTTGTGATCCTCGCTTTAAAGATTTGGCATCATTACTTTTACAGCGTGCATTGTGATGTCTTCACTGATCACAAAAGTTTGCACTATATCTTCAAGCAGCGAGAGTTGAATCTCAGACAGAGAAGGTGGTTAGAATTGTTGAAAGATTACAACTTGAACATCTTGTATCAGCCTGGTAAAGAGAATGTTGTTACTGATGCTTTGAGCAAAAAATCTATGGGCACGTTAGCATATTTGCGTACTTAGGATATGCCAATGGGCAGGCTGATTCTCTAGTTGGTCAACCTTGTAGTTAAATTTCTTCTACTCAGATCATGTTCCATTCCAACCATGAGTGTTATACTTGACTTTTCAATTCACAACACATGCTCACGCATCACACACAATCGTCAAACTCATAGAAAACTCGGGTTACTCGGACTTCTCCCTTTTTGTTAATTTTCTTGATTGAGGCATTTAATCGAATGATTGGCGGGCATAACGAATTTTGAATTCAAAATTGAAAACAACCATCGGAATGCCCTCCAACTCAACTTAGTATCAATTCATGAGTTCAACAATATGGATCCTTTGCACTTACCCCACCCCCAACTAAACTATCAACCATGGATTATTATCCCACCTTCTCACTCTTTAGCATTCAAAGGTTAGTAAAGACACTTCATTGTTGTGCTATCACTTTGAATATCAACATGAATGAGAAAATAATGGGGACAAGGGTCACATACTTGAAATACTCGTTGGAGTGGAGAGTTAAGCACAAAAAACATTGCCTGAGACACTTGTTTTACACTTGTGACACGGTTAGGGTTTGATTTGGGATGGAAAAGAATAATTAAGGATGGAATAGAATTAATGGGGGATATGATACGTGATTGTAAGGGGAAAAGGGAGGGAATTTAGGAGTTGTGTTTGAATGGGAAAGGGAAGTGGAAGATACGGTTTTAGTTATGTTTTAAAAGTGAAGGGTTTTAAAATACCCAGCCGCTCATTGGTAATTACATGGTGCCCTTTATTTTTTTCTTTTAAATTATACGGACCGCAGAAAGTTTGACGAACCTTTCTGCAGTCAATGCACTTACCTGGATTGATGAACTGACAACCATTTTACTATAACACTTTTACGCTTTTGACGGACCATCAAAAGTTGTACGGGCAGTCAAACTTGGCGTAAAAACGTAACAGTGGGCTGATTTTTCATTTGCCATTACACGCTTCCGTTTTACGGTTCGTCAAAATTTTGACCGGCCATAAAATGTAGCGTATAACAGGAACAGTGAGTGTTGTTTGTCACCTCTATTATGCACATCCTTTTACGGACCGTCAAAAATTTGACGGACCGTAAAATCTGGCGCAGAACTTTTATCGGCGTTTTTGGTAATTATTTCTTCCAACCTGTTCACATCCTGCACCAAAACAAACGTTACCCTATACAAACACTATTTAAGTTACAAAAATTCAAAAAAAAAAAAAAAACAAAAACAAAATTAAACATGGGTTGCCTCCCAAGAAGTGCTTAATTTAACGTCGCAGCACGACGGTGTCACCAATTTACTCCTGGTCAGGATTCTCCGGGTCAGCATTCGTTCCTAGTTGCTTCAACCGATATCGGTCAATAATTCTATCCCCATCAATGCAACCATGGTAGTGCTTCACCATCTGCCCGTTCACCTTAAATATTCGAGTTCCATCTCCAGAATTCAATTCAATCGCTCCATGGGGTGAGACACTTACCACCTCAAAAGGATCGGACCATCTTGATTTTAGCTTGCCCGGTAGTAGCTTCAACTGAGAGTTAAACATCAGGACAGGATCACCCTTGTAGTATTCTCGCTTCAGGATTTTCTTATTATTATACTGTTTCATCCTCTCTTTATACAGTGCTGCACTTTCATACGCCTGGTACCGGAATTCATCCATCTCATTAAGTTGAAACAACCTGAGTTTGGTCGCCTCTTTCCAATCCATGGTCAATTTCTTCAAGGTCCACATAGTCTTATGTTCAAGTTCAACTGGCAGGTGACAAGCTTTGCCAAACACTAGCTTGAAAGGTGAAGTCCCAATCGAAGTCTTGAAAGCAGGCCGATAAGCCCATAGAGCATCATCGAGCTTGTGGGCCCAATCAGTTCTATTTGCATTCCCGTTTTAGCTAAAATAGTCTTGATCTCCCGATTGGAGACTTCAACTTTCCCACTTGTCTGAGGATGATAAGGTGTTGCCATCCTATGTTTGATGCCATACTTCTCCATCAATCCCGCGAAGGCTCTGTTGCAAAAGTGAGAACCACCATCACTGATCATCGCCCTCGGAGTACCAAATCGAGTAAATATGTTTTTCTTTAAGAACCCCATGACACTCTTGGCCTCATTATTAGGTAAAGTCACCGCTTCTACCCATTTCGACACATAGTCCACAGCAACCAAGATATACTTCATGCCACAAGAGCTCACAAAAAGCCCCATAAAGTCAACACCCTAAACATCGAACACCTCCACTTCCATTACAAATTCATGGGCATCTCTTGCCTCCTACCTGTGCTCCATTGCCTCGGACACTGATCAGAAGACTGCACCAATAGATTTGCATCATGAAAGAGAGTAGGCCAGTAGTAACCGCATTCAAGAACTTTAGCAGCAGTCCGGTTACCACTATGATGACCCCTAACTGGAAGTCATGGCATGCCTTTAGAATAGCCATCACTTCACTTTTGGGAACACAGCGCCGAATGATGTTATCAGCGCATGTTCTGAACAAGTAAGGCTCGTCCCAGTAGTATTGACGAGAATCCCGTAAGAATTTCTTCTTTTGGTAGGACTTGATCTCCTCTGGAATTATACATGTTACCAAATAGTTAGCAATATCTGCATACCATGGTGCCACCTCTATTGACACAGCCAACACCCTCTCATCTAGAAATGCATCATCAATGTCTAGCTCACCTGAAGATCTCCCGGCTTCTTCAAGCCGAGAGAGATGGTCAGCAATCGGATTCTCAGTAACAGCACCCAATCGGATCAGCCGCGGCTTAGCTTCCTTCTTTGCTATTAGGTACTTCTTTGCTATTAGGTACCTCAATGTAGCATGATCTGTGTACACCAAAATTTTGGACCCCAACAGATTGGTTCAGAATTTTTCAAAAGCAAAAACTATAGCAAGCAGCTCTTGCTCAGTCACCGTGTAATTCATCTGAGCCGCATTCAATGTTCTGCTGGCATAATAGATAGGGTGCATGATTTTATTATGTCTCTGGACAAGTACATCGCCTATAGCAAAATTACTCGCATCATACATCAACTCGAACAGCAGAGACCAGTCTGGAGAAATAATAATAGGAGTTGTGGTCAAACGCTCCTTCAATTCATCGAATGCCTTGCGGTACTTCTCGTCAAATTCAAACTTAGCCTCTTTTTCAAGAAGTTTACACATTGGGTCAGCAATTTTTGAGAAATCCTTGATGAAATGCCTATAGAAACCAGTGTGTCCCAAAAAGCTCCGGACACCCTTGACTGAGATAGGTGGAGGAAGCTTTGAAATCACATTGATGTTCGCCTGATCGACCTCAATCTCCTTTTCAGAGATTTTATGCCCGAGGACGATCCCTTCCTTCACCATGAAGTGATCCTTGCAAGTAGTAGTGTTAAGCTTGCGATAGTCCATGCAAACTCTCCAACCCATCACAGTCCTCGTCAGAATCAGCTCATTCTTTGCACTGGGCACCACTGTGATTCCGCCCTTTTTCGGAACACATTAAACTGGGCTCACCCATTTACTGTCAGTAATAGGGCAAACCACTCTAGCGTCTAACCACTTGATGATTTCTTTCTTGATGACTTCTTGTATGTTCTCATACAATCTTATTTTGATGTTCCACACTCGGCTTGCTGTCCTCTTCTAACTGGATTTTATGCTTACATATCCTAGAAGGAATCCCTCGAATGTCTGTTATGGTCCAACCAATAGCACGCCTATACTCATGCAATATCTCCACCAGCCTCTCGATCTACTTCTTAGTCAGTAATGCTAAAACAATCACTGGTAATGCATTATTTCGACCAAGGAACTCATACTTCAAATGTGATAGGAGCTGCTTAAGCGCAAGCTTCGGTGGCTCAACGATAAAAGGCTTTGCTGGAGGTTATTTTATTTTTCAGATCAAGAGTAAGCTTCTTTGGGTGGTAAGAATATGAGCCCGACCCAACAAGTGAATTAACCGTCTCCACATAGCCCTTCATGTCTTCAGCATCAAAATTTGTGAGAATCGCAGCAAGTGCTTCTCCCAAGCTTTTCTCTTCCATCTTGAATTCCACAGCTTCATCAACAACATCAAAAGAATCAATTACTGAAATGCTCTCATAAGCACTTGGTAACTTCATCCCCTTACTTGCCTGAAAAGTAACTTCCTCATCATTGACTCGGAATTTTATTTCGTTCTTCTCTGAATCCATCAGAGCTCTTCCCGTAGCAAGGAAAGGTCTCCCCAGAATAATAGAAATGTCCCGAACAACAGAACAGTTAAGAATCACAAAATCAGTGGGCAACATAAATTTACCAACTCGCACAAGAACATCATCAACCACGCCGACTGGCCGCTTAATATGTCACGACCCAACCCCGTAGGCCGTGACTAGTGCTAGAGCTGGACACTCGTATACATATCTGTTAGATATAGTTAACCCGAAATTAAACACAATATGGAAGCTTGCAAAGATAAGACGTTATCTCAGAACGTCATATTTATATATGTAGGTAACCTGCCTCCTGAGGAGTCACGACCAATGAAAAGATAACATAGTACACGAGCCGACAAGGCTGCCATAACGTATGGGAACGTCCCAAATATATATACGCAAGCCGACAAGGCTGCTACTACATACAACATCCCAAAATATATAAGCAAGCCGACAAAGCACACACGCCACTACGTACGGGAACATCCCAAAACAAGTCATATTGACACAAACCGAACAACATCTATATACAACCCACACATATGTCTACGTACCTCTTAAGAGTATCAACAAGGGACATATGACGGGACAGGCCCCGCCGTACCCCCGGATAAACATATATATACATCAAAGATCTGTTGTCACACCCCAATTTCCGATAGGGTGTGATGGGCACCCGACCCTTACTTAGGGCCGAGCGAACCCTCTGACTGTCATAGTACTCGTAGTCATAATGGGCCCCTAACCGGCCATAAATGCGTAATGAAATTTTTTTTTGAAAACAACATACAGTATATCTTTCAAGTCAGCATAACTTGCGACCGTACAAAATCTGTAATATCATGTATAACAATACGACGGCTTATAGAGCCGCTCACAACCGACATCTTATATACATGACTCTGTCTGCAAAGTCTCTAACATAGTCAGATACCATAGCACACGTGTACACTGACTCGGCAGCACTCCGGAGAAAATGGAGCTCGCCAATCTCGCTGGAACACCTTCTGCTAATGTCTTCAGCTCACTGGGGGTGTACTCGCGCATGAACGCAGCCCCCGAAGAAAGGGGGTCAGTACGGAGTATGTACTGAGTATGTAAGGTACAGAAAGCAGAATAATGAACAGCATAGAGCATGAATATAAGCATCATGGGATCATAGAACGGACAATAAGGTAAGAGAGTAACCTGTACATGTGAATGCCCTTTTGGCTGGATGTCACGCATGCCTATTAGTTCTTTTCATAGGAATAGAAAGTAGAACTTATATCGCATCACGTCATATCATAGCGTCTCATGTCATAGCATAGCGTATCATGTCATAGCATAGCGTATCATGTCATAGCATAGCGTATCATGTCATAGCATAGGGTATCATGTCATAGCATAGTATATCATGTCATAACATAGCGTATCATGTCATAGCATAGCGTATCATGTCATAGCATAGGGTATCATGTCATAGCATAGTATATCATGTCATAGCATAGGGTATCATGTCATAGCATAGTATATCATGTCATAGCGCCGAATGACGTCGGCTCGCCCACATTGCGCCGAAATATCCCGCCGCCCATAAATCCCGCGTCCGGCATCCCGCGTCCGGATGATAAGCCCGATTGTGTGGCAATGAAACATAGTTCCCTTCCCAATTCCCCCATGTATCCCTTCCCCCACCCCATGTGCATATACATATCCTTGATATATTCGTCATAGACATTTTCTCATATCTGGCATCATCCTTGTCATCATAGAATCGTGTTCATCGTTTTAGTCATAAAAGCTTTCAAAATCATCAAACTTAGTTTTTGAAGAAAAATGAATATTTGGAAAACATTTGCAAATTTTTTTTTTAAAGAGAAAATCATGCCTTAAAACCACTACCCCTAATGTGTGAAAATAAGAATGTTATGGAAGCCTTTAACGCGTCTCACGTAATTACATTCGTGGTAGAAACGTATCGTCGACATATTCGTCATAGGCATTTCTTCATATTTGACGTCATTGCTACCATTATAAGCCATATTCATCGTTTCAGGCATAAGGGCTTTCAACCTCTTAAAATTTGGTCTTTACAACATATGGACATCCTGGAGAACATTTACAAATCTCTGGAAGGAGTACTTGCCTTAGAATCCTAGGCTTAATAAGGTTACCTAGCAAGGTTTTGGGACATTCCGGTGCCGTCGGTGAAAGTTGCATGCATTCAAGTTACCTTTTCAATGAAACATAGAAAGTCTAATTCAATTCTATTGAATGAATAGTGGTCAAATTCAAATTTAGGTTTCTAGAGATAGAGTAGTCCCCGAGGCTCGTATCCAAACCTATTATGCCTAGGACATGCCAAAGAAGGAAGAGTAAAGCCTTACATACCTTTTCCGCTTCTCCCACTTCTCCAAATTCAAGTTGCAATTCCGCCAAAATCTACAATTTGGTCATGTTTACCAAACATTGATTAGAGCTTCTAGAAATTGAATCTTAAAGTATCAATTGTCTGCAGAAATTTGGGCAGCATTTCCCCTATAAATGCGCCATCCCCGAGAGTTCAACTCGGCCAAAAACACAACAACAAACCCGAGAATAGAACTCGGCCACATTATCAATGACAATACTAATAACTTTTGCCAACGACATCAACAATCAAGTCGAGAATATTCCAAACAACTTCTACCTCAACTTCACACTTTCAAACTAATGTCAACATTTTCATATTCTTTACTAATTCAAGACCATTCAAATACAATTCGGGAGTGTTTCATATCGTCTTACAAAATATACAAAAATTCCACCAAAATCCATAATTCACCCGAAAACCCCTCAACTTTCCTAGAACAATTTTTAATGCATTTTCTCGCTTCCAAATTCATAACTTATCCCAACAACACACATCAACAACAATCAAATTACTACATAGAAATTTATTCAATTGTTCCATACTCATACCCCATTCGGCCACCCTCCACATTTCCAACCTCAAGCAAATTCATTAAACTTTCATTACCAATGTAAAGTCCACAATAACTACAATTAGAATACTACATAAAACTAACTCACCTTGTCTACACCATGCATGCATACACACGGCCACATACCTATACCCCCAACCATCATGCAACCTTCCATATTCTAATGAATTCTTCCCATTCCTACATACTACAACATAAACAACTCTTCATAACATATAAAAAGAGGTTAAGGCTTACCTTTCTTCTTCAACTTCTTCACTTGAGTAAAATTGTGAATTTGCTAAAATGAATGATTTCCTTGCCTCAATAATCATACCATGTTAAAGAGGACTCTTGATTTAGTATAAATGCTAGAAGAATGACATTTTTGGATCAAGATTAGAGGCCTCAAATTTTTTTCTCTTCTTTCTCTTGGTTGGCCGAATAGGCCATGTTCTTGCTCTCATCTTTTTTTTTCTTGAAACTTCTTGAATAATGAAGAAATATGAGGTGGTCATCTTATTTATTTTGGTCACATGGTATTAATTTACATGGGCCAAATTAATTTACATGGGCTTGGCCCATGTTATTTTCCTCCACAACCGGCCACCACTTCAAATTGGGCCTCTTGTTCTTCTTTTTTTTTTTTCCATCTCCAAGCCCAATTGCTTAGTCCATAGTTTTGGTAATTCATGAAACCATTTTTTCAACATTCCAATTTTACCCTTAGTCTTTTCCAATATTTCCACGTCTAATTTCTTTCCCATGACCAACATATATATCAAACAAGATCAATACATTACATTGTCCTTAACTTGACTCAAAAATCCCGAGGTGTCCAAAGGTGTAAGATACGGGTTATAACATCCTCCCCCCCTTTAGAACATTCGTCCTCGAATGTTAAACTGACCTCATAGGGTGTCGTAATACTTCGGGAGGATCCCGTTCATAGTTGTCCTTTTCTTCGTAGATATCTCACATGTCGCTTGACATATCCATTTTAGAGGCTTAGGTTGTCTGTAGGCCGTCGGCCAATTGACTTAGCTCCAAACTCTGGCCCTGAGTTAACAAGTCCCCCTTTCTAGTGTGCAAGGCTTCTCACACTGCCTCCAACACCATCCTAGCTCTTATACACCTATTTGTTGGTTTCCGATCTCACTAACTTACTTCGGTGAGGGGGGGGGGGCTCATTGGTAGCCCAGATGCCCATACCAAACACATCATCGTATCAACTGTTCTTATCCCACTCTTGCATTTCTCTTACCCGCTTCCCCCCCCCCCCCCCCTTTAGGGGTATGCTTATACCGTTATCTATTCATGCCTGTCTCTTTTCCCGCACACGGGAAATCTCATGCTACCTTCGTGTTGTTCAGAACACCCCACTCTTACCTAGTCTTTTTTTCACTTTCAAAACATATTCTGTTCGTTCACATTTTACCCGTATCATACCAGTCATTCTCTAGTGTTCATTCTGCCTTGTTCCTCGTCTTTCCATAACTTGGTCTTTCACTGTCCCGTCACTTATGGCACTTATGCCTTCCGTTGCACACATCTTAACCTATTACTATACCATCGTTCCGCTTCCTTTTATTTCCTCTCCTTCCGTTAACTCCTTCCCTTCGCCGACCCGACTCGGCCCGTTCTACGCGTCCTCTTAGGGTTTCTGGTCGCTCCACATACTCTAATCTCTCTTAGATTACTCCAATTTCTTACTCACTCCTTACATCTGAATTTGTAGGATTTTCAGAAAACTTCCCAAGGGGGGGGGGGGGGGTCACCCATCCCGAAATTTCTCTCACTCAAAGACGCTTAACCTTGAGACTTTAATGAAATCGGGTGTGTTAATGCCAGTATGATCGCGTCCACCTCACCGCACAACCTTTATTACCTACTCTAGAGTACGTCGGAGCCTTACCAGATTTCAAGACGTCCCCACAGCACATTTTACCAACTATCTGATCGATACATTCCTATTCGTCACAATTCTTTTTCCTCATATGCTTATCTTAATCATATCACTTTATCCAAACCTTCCAGTCCCTTTTTAAATCGTCGCCTAGTAGCACAAGTCCTTCCAAATTTCCTTACTACCGTATTTCTACCGACGTCTTATTGACCATTTCACTACTTTTTCCATAGTTAACTTATTCCTAGAGAGACCGCATTTCGTATTAAATTTTCTCCTAACTTTCATCGCTACTATTATCTCGCTTTTTCAAAATATTTTCCAACTCGCATCCCATTCTCGTATTATTTCTAGAAAAATTTTGGCAGTAATTTTCTCTCGTATTTCTTACTATTCCAAGACCGCACGCAGAAATACCAACAAGGTTCTCATGTGGCCATCATCGTATTTACATATCACATCATATTGCATCGTATCATAGCCTCACAGGGCTCTCAATATTCACAAAGGTCCGAGGATATTAGATTTACCTCATGTGCTCAACACGGCTACATATATCACATTTTCTTGCTTACCTTCCTTTTCAGTTTTCAACTTTGCCTCTCAATCGTATGCCAATACCTTACTTGACATATACCTTTCGTGTCCTTACTTACCTGCGTGCTTTGTAACCTTCCATACCGCTGATCGCTTCCGCCTGTCAATGCCATTCCTCTGCCGAAATCAAAGATTAGTACAAAGGATCTCATTTCCTATAACTTGGCTCCCACAAAGACGATCTAAGATACCAAAGAGGAGTAACCATCCTAGATGCCCCGTAGCCTCCTATTTATAAACGTGGCGCGCTTCACACCATAAACAGGACTCTACCGGGACACGACTTTGCGTACAACCCTGGACCGACACCGCTCCGATACCACTTTGTCACACCCCAATTTTCGATAGGGTGTGATGGGCACCCGACCCTTACTTAGGGCCGAGCGAACCCTCTGACTGTCATAGTACTCGTAGTCATAATGGGCCCCTAACCGGCCATAAATGCGTAATGAAATTTTTTTTTTGAAAACAACATACAAGATATCTTTCAAGTCAAGATAACTTGCGACCGTACAAAATCCGTAATATCATGTATAACAATACGACGCTTTATAGAGCCGCTCACAACCGACATCTTATATACATGACTCCGTCCGCAAAGTCTCTAACATAGTCGTATACCATAGCACACGTGTACACCGACTCGGCAAGAAGACTGGAGAAAACGGGAGCTCGCCAATCTCACCGGAACACCTCTTCGCTAATGTCCCGCTCCTCACGGGTGTACCGCGCGCATGAACGCGCCCCCCGAAGAAAGCGGGGTCGCACGGAGTATGTACCGAGTATGTAAGGTACGTAAAAGTAAAGATAATGAGCAATATAAAGCATGAATATAAGCGTCATAGGATCGTAGAACGGATAATGAGGTAAGAGGGTAACCTGTACATGTGAATGCCCTGTTGGCTGGATGTCACGCATGTCTATTAGTTTTTTTTTTCATAGGAATAGAAAGTAGAACTTACATCGCATCACGTCATATCATAGCGTATCATGTCGTAGCATAGTGTATCATGTCGTGTCATGTCATAGCATAGCGTGTCACGTCATAGCATAGTGTATCACGTCATAGCATAGTGTATCATGTCATAGCATAGCGTATCATGTCATAGCACAGCGTATCATGTCATAGCATAGCGTATCATGTCATAGCATAGGGTATCATGTCATAGCATAGGGTATCATGTCATAGCATAGTATATCATGTCATAGCGCCGAATGACGTCGGCTCGCCCACATTGCGCCGAAATACTCCGGCTCGCCCATAAATCCCGCGTCCGGGCATCCCGCGTCCGGGATGATAAGCCAGCTGACCAGGTGGCAATGAAACATAGTTCCCTTCCCAATTTCCCCATGTATCCCTTCCCCCATGTCCCCATGTACATATACATATCCTTGACATATTCGTCATAGACATTTTCTCACATCTGGCATCATCCTTGTCATCATAGAATCGTGTTCATCGTTTTAGTCATAAAAGCTTTCGAAATCATCAAACTTAGTTTTTGGAGAAAAATGAATATTTTGGAAAACATTTGCAAACTTTTTTTTTTTTTTTAAAAAGAAAATCATGCCTTAAAACCACTACTCCTAATGTGTGAAAATAAGATTGTTATGGAAGCCTTTAACACGTCTGACATAATTACATTCGTGGTAGAAACGTATCGTCGACATATTCGTCATAGGCATTTCTTCATATTTGACGTCATTGCTACCATTATAAGCCATATTCATCGTTTCAGGCATAAGGGCTTTCAACCTCTTAAAATTTGGTCTTTGCAACACATGGACATCCTGGAGAACATTTACGAATTTCTGGGAGGAATACTTGTCTTAGAATCCTAGGCTTAATAAAGTTACCTAGCAAGGTTTTGGGACATTCCGGTGCCGTCGGTGAAAGTCGCATGCATTCAAGTTACCTTTTCAATGAAACATAGAAAGTCTAATTCAATTCTATTGAATGAATAGTGGTCAAATTCAAATTTAGGTTTCTAGAGATAGAGTAGTCCCCGAGGCTCGTATCCAAACCTATTATGCCTAGGACATGCCAAAGAAGGAAGAGTAAAGCCTTACATACCTTTTCCGCTTCTCCCACTTCTCCAAATTCAAGTTGCAATTCCGCCAAAATCTACAATTTGGTCATGTTTACCAAACATTGATTAGAGCTTCTAGAAATTGAATCTTAAAGTATCAATTGTCTGCAGAAATTTGGGCAGCATTTCCCCTATAAATGCGCCATCCCCGAGAGTTCAACTCGGCCAAAAACACAACAACAAACCCGAGAATAGAACTCGGCCACATTATCAATGACAATACTAATAACTTTTTGCCAACGACATCAACAATCAAGTCGAGAATATTCCAAACAACTTCTACCTCAACTTCACACTTTCAAACTAATGTCAACATTTTCATATTCTTTACTAATTCAAGACCATTCAAATACAATTCGGGAGTGTTTCATATCGTCTTACAAAATATACAAAAATTCCACCAAAATCCATAATTCACCCGAAAACCCCTCAACTTTCCTAGAACAATTTTTAATGCATTTTCTCGCTTCCAAATTCATAACTTATCCCAACAACACACATCAACAACAATCAAATTACTACATAGAAATTTATTCAATTGTTCCATACTCATACCCCATTCGGCCACCCTCCACATTTCCAACCTCAAGCAAATTCATTAAACTTTCATTACCAATGTAAAGTCCACAATAACTACAATTAGAATACTACATAAAACTAACTCACCTTGTTTACACCATGCATGCATACACACGGCCACATACCTATACCCCCAACCATCATGCAACCTTCCATATTCTAATGAATTCTTCCCATTCCTACATACTACAACATAAACAACTCTTCATAACATATAAAAAGAGGTTAAGGCTTACCTTTCTTCTTCAACTTCTTCACTTGAGTAAAATTGTGAATTTGCTAAAATGAATGATTTCCTTGCCTCAATAATCATACCATGTTAAAGAGGACTCTTGATTTAGTATAAATGCTAGAAGAATGACATTTTTGGATCAAGATTAGAGGCCTCAAATTTTTTCTCTTCTTTCTCTTGGTTGGCCGAATAGGCCATGTTCTTGCTCTCATCTTTTTTTTTCTTGAAACTTCTTGAATAATGAAGAAATATGAGGTGGTCATCTTATTTATTTTGGTCACATGGTATTAATTTACATGGGCTTGGCCCATGTTATTTTCCTCCACAACCGGCCACCACTTCAAATTGGGCCTCTTGTTCTTCTTTTTTTTTTTCCATCTCCAAGCCCAATTGCTTAGTCCATAGTTTTGGTAATTCATGAAACCATTTTTTCAACATTCCAATTTTACCCTTAGTCTTTTCCAATATTTCCACGTCTAATTTTTTCCCATGACCAACATATATATCAAACAAGATCAATACATTACATTGTCCTTAACTTGACTCAAAAATCCCGAGGTGTCCAAAGGTGTAAGATACGGGTTATAACATCTGTACCAAAAGTCTAGGCTCCAGAACAATGGAGCACTCCAAGACAGCTGAGTAGAAGTCCTAAGCTGGAGGATCACCAAAGCGAGTATCTGCACCTGCGGGCATGAAACGCAGCCCCCCGAAGAAAGGGGGTCAGTACGAGATATGTACTGAGTATATAAAGCATGAAATACAATAAGGAAGATCATAACTGAAGTAGAGATTCCAGGAGACAAGTATGATAACCAAGAAATCACTGTACCTGTGCCTTATGAAATAAAATCATGCATAGCTATATCATATACCATATCCGGCCCATTATGGACTCGGTGAATAAGTCGTATACATGTATACCATACCCGGCCCATCATGGGACTCGGTGCCATCATCACATCATCATATCATCATATCATCATATCATCATATCATCGTATCATCATATCATCATATCATCATGTATATATACCGTACCCGGCATTCTAGTGAGGGACTCGGTAAACAATGCAGTGAAACTGTGCACGAATACATACCTAGCCCACTAGGGGACTCGGTGAAAGATATAATAACAGCGTGTACGAGCAGAGTAGTGAGCAACCATATGCAAACTAAATCATCATCTGAGACTTAATGGAATGTGTAGAATGAACTAACACTCAAATATCAAAGGCGATAGTCATGTTAAGTACCCTCTGAACGTCACTATGGACTATATCAAATAGAGCCTCAGGAATCATAGACACGTATCAAGATAACATGAAATAGCTTATGGGAGTCAAGGACATTAGCCATCCTAGTGTCTCCAAGAATAGGAGCATATACATTCATCCTTTGTTCGTTTCATCTAAATCATGCCAAAAGAAAGAAAGGATAGCTTTACATACCTTTAACGCTTATCCGTGACACAATACGTATACGCTGCCCGAAGTGTTTCAACCTATATTAAGATGTTAAGAACTCATAGTTAAGCTACGAAAAGGTTCAAAACGTATTTCAACGTTAGTAGCTTATTTCTAGAAAATTGGGCGGCATTTCCCTATATTGTTCATTCCCCTATCATTCAAGCCAACTATAAAACGACCAAGTTAACACCAACAACCACACGACCAAGTTACTATATCTTGACTAGCCAAAACGAGATTCAAGAATACCCCGAGACAGCCCGCACCATTCCAAATCAGCCCACACATTACAACATTCGATAATAATCAATATAACGACTACGACATATTCAAATTACTTCTAATAATCTATAGCCACACACTTCATCGAAACGACCTTATAATAGTCCAACAATTACAACACAATGCATGATCTTACTACACTTAGTCCTCCAATTTAACAGGAATGACAACACAACCCGAACCAGATCGTTCTCAATACAATACAACTATAACTTTCAATATCAAATTCCTTCACTTTCATCATATAGTCAATGACAACAACAACGACAACATTAATCGAAATTAATTCACCATTTTTAGATTAGAACAGCCCCAACACGGCCCAACGGAACCTTAACATTAACATATACAATTCCTTCACTTTTAACACATAATCCATAACAATAATAACAACAACAACAACAACAACAATCAACCCAATCTAATTTAAACAACTCCAATTCTGTCCATTTCAACACCAACACTAATCATGCAATTTTCTTACTTCCAATTCCACTTAATACAAATTAATCTCTCCATTACAATACCATTAACTCCAATTACATTACAAGAGGAAGAAATCTTACCTCAAATTAGTTAGGACAGATTCTTCAATTTCTTGCACCAATTGCACCACTTCTTCTTCCTCAATTTGAATCCTAAGGTTGCTGCCCCCTTGAACATGTAGAACACTTTTGGGATTGAATTTTTTTTTTTTTTAAGAAGCTTGGAGCTGGTCGTGAACAGTAGTAGCCATGGCTGTGTGGTGCTTTCTCTCTCTACTCAACTTGGTGAAGATGGAGAGCTTCTCTCTCTTAATTCAACTTATGGAATGATGATCATGAATTATGAGTCATCAATACACTTATATATGCAACCAGCCATCAAGACATGTGGCCAGCCCACTAGACATGTGTCCCATTAGCATGTCATTATCCATGAGCCAATCATATTCAGCCATGTCTTAGTGGGGCCCACTTAGTGCTACTTAATCTTAATTAATCACTAATCTCCACTTAATAATCTAATCATGGTTAATTAATCCCTAATCTCCATTAATATTTCTATGCTATTTGAAATTTATAAGCAAATCGTGCACTAATTAAAATCGGGGATTAAAAGTCCTTGTTTCATATCCCAAAATAATCTTGTCCTTAAACTTATATTGATTAGCTTGCAAATAATTCAATGTACCAAAAATACGGGATATAACATAATAGATCTACCAACCATCTGTAATCTCATAGTAGTCGACCTTGGCATCCCCAAACCTGATTGCTCGTAGATAGCGAGTGGCTTTAAATTTATACTCGCCCCATTATGACATAGAGCACAAGCAAAGTCATGTTACCCAACAAAACAAGGAATGGTGAATGCCCCAGGATCTCTCTTTTTGTGGACAGTAGTTGTTGAAATGATGGAACTCATAGTTTGAGTCAAACTCACGGTTTCATGTTGCACCGTCTTCTTCTTGGTCAACAGGTCTTTCAAGTACTTAGGAAAATTGAGCATCTCCTTGACAGCATCCAAGAATGGAAAGTTCAGAGATAAATGCTTCAGCTGATCATAAAAAATTTTGAACTTAGCATCTTCCTTATTCTTCGCCAATCTCTGAGGAAAGGGAGGTTTAGATTTGAAAAGCTGAGTTAAAAGGTGGAGAGACCCTTTTACCTGCTTGCTCTTGTCATCAGCCACCTTCGAACTTTCTAGAATGTCAGCAACTTTTTCTTCACAAGGAACCTTATCAACAATAATTAGTGTATCAAACTGCACCTCTTCCTCTTCATGAATTGGCTCGAGATCAATAACCTTCTTTTCAGCACTTTGGAGTATTTTACCACTCGGAGTACTAATAGCAAACACACGGTCAACACCGCCTCCCCTATTCTTCGGATTCAGAATAGTGTCACTAGGAAGTCCTTCCGTTTTAGGAGGGTGCTACTCTCTAGAAATATCCCGCATCTGCGACTCGAGCTTTTGAATAGCTGTTGTATGAGATCCCACTGTCTCTATTAGCCCAGACAACGTCTTATCAAACTTGATTTGATTTGCTACAACTTTCTCAAGCATTGCCTCAACCCTCGAACTACCTTGATCGTTTGACTGCCCTTTTTGGTGGAATATATAGATTGGAACTCTTATTTTTGAAATTGCTATTGTTATTGTAGTTTCCTTGGTTCGCACCACCATAATTATTATAGTAGTTCCCCTGGTTGTTGTTGTAAGTACCTTGGCCCTGATGAGGTCTCCATTGATTTTGATTCTGGTAACCCCCTTGGTAATTCTGCCTTTGATAACCCCCTTGAGAGTTGTTCACTTAGTTAGTATCTTCAACCTACATATGAGGTCCCTCTTGATATAGACCCTCTTGGACTTGGTACATCCCCTTCGGCATACCTGAAGCATCTTCGCAAACATTCACCTTCTTGATCTGGTTCTCATCAAACTTCTTGGTCAGCAAAGAAATATTTGTTGCAAGCTGAGCCAATGTCTGCTAAGTATCCTGATTCTTCTTTACCATATAGAGTTATCCAAGTCACTCTGCCTCTTCCTACACTCCCTCTGAACATGACCCCTCATACCACAATAATGACATATGCGATCTTACCATCCAGAAAAACGTCGATTTGCTCCTTGAGAATACATGTTCCGATTGTGTTTCTCTGTCCTTGTCCACTGGATGGGATGCTGGCATTAGAATAAGTGCCAGTCTGCGCAGATGAAGAATACCCTTTTCTTTTCCCTCCATTTTGTGAACAATTGAAATTATCCACAGATCGGGCCTTCTTAATTTGTTCCTTTTCTAACCTCTCTTCACCCTTCCAGTTCTCATATTGCAAGTAGCAGACATAGCAACAGTAGCAGCACATGCAGACTTGATACGTGGTACTAAACCACGCACAAATCGAGTCAACTTGTGCTTTTCAGTCAGAATCATATACATTGCATACCTCGCTAGACGGGTAAACGTCAAGCTATACTCACGAAAAGACATAGTGCCCTGCTCAATTTTCTCAAACTTATTAGCCATAGCAAACCGTTCCTCATTGGACAGAAACCTATCCATAAATGACTTCTCAAATTCAGCCCAAGTAGAAGCTGCAGCTTTATTACCCCGCTCCGTCTCCCACAATTTGAACCAAGCATGCGCAACATCTTTCAATTGGTATGCTGCGAATTCCACAACCTCATAACTATGAGCACCCATCGCCTTTCGAGCCTTGAAAGTCTCATTTATAAAGTACAAAGGATCATCCTCCTCTCGCGAACCAAAGAACTTGGGAGGACTCAGCCCCAAAAAGTGCTTAAGTCTTTCTCCACCACCTAGTGTCGAATCCCAACTCCACGTTGTTGCTGAGATGCCACCAGGGTGGTGAGCATCTGGATTGCAGTCTGCATTGATCCAATTTCAATCATACCTGTAGTAGGGGCCGCAGGAGCAGGTGGAGCCAGAGGTGGTGCTTGGTTTCCATCCCCGTTCTTAGCCTCAACATTGGTTTGAGCAGTAGTGTGGGTAGCGATCTGGGCGGGTCGTCCACCGGTTGATGCATCAGAAGAACCATTACTTCCTTCTCTAGTAGCTCCCACACGAGTTAAGGCCATTTCTACGAGGCACGAATATAACGAACACTTCAAAATAATTCTAAAGGAAGTTCAAGCTCTACAGCACAATATAGAATCAAAAGATTAAGAAACTCCTAACATGCCTTGGTAGTCATACCTCCATACAGGTGGCCAGTCTGCATAAAGGAGACTCCACTAGACACGGCTCCTGAGACAATCCTAGTACATATCTAAACCTAGGCTGTGGTACCAAGCTTGTCACGCCAAATCTCGACCCTGGACATAATCGGCATCTGATAATATGAACAACACTAGAAGAACCTTATAAATCGATAACCATCAAGTCCTTTTTTAATAATCTTTCATTAACTAATTAAAAGACATTATAAAATAACTAAACAAACTTATGCTCATAATTCAAGAAATAAAATCAGCGGAAGTCTGTCATAATTAGATTGTCAAAACGTAGCAATACCCATGAGAGTCGAACAACGACTCTAACCAATACCTACAAAACAACATCTATCTATGGAGCCTCTAAGATGAATAAGAAGTAGTCTACTTCAGGACGCAGCTCGGAAACTAAAAGCAATAAGTAAGATAGAGGGTGTCCCACGAACGAAGGTGTGGGCTCACCAAAAGTCTAGAAGTAGCAAGCTCTCCTAGTCCGTATGCGTATCACGAACTTGCTGCTCCTCAACGGTACCTAACACACCATCAAAAATAACAATAGTATGCCTAAGTACTAGGTACTCAGTGAGTGTCCCGGGACAATAACTTGTATAAAATAATATAATATAAAGCAGTAAACCGTGTAAATAAAGCAGTTCTGAAATCCAGAGATAAAACTATCACACCCCAAACCCGACTCTGGACGTAACAGGCATCTGATGCTATAAACAACATTGGAAGCACCTTATGAATCAATAGACATCAAGTTCCTTTTAATAATCTTTCACCATTCAGTCCAACAGGTTATAAATAGCTAAAAGATCATAGTCACCATTATGAAATAAAATCAGCGGAAGTCTAATATAAATATGTCCTTATAAAATGTAGTAACATCCCAAATGAGTCAAACAATGACTTCAACAACTACCCACAGTATTAACATTCATCGATAGAGCCTCTAAGATAATAAATAAAGCATAGTCTAACATCGGGATGCAACCTGGAATCTAAAAATAATAAGTAAGATAGGGGTGTCCCACGAGGTTGTGGGCTCACCAAAAGTCTGGAAGTAGCAAGCTCTCCTAGTCCGCACGCGTGTCACGAACTTGCTCCTCAACGTTACTTGACATACCATCAAAAACAACAATGGTATCCCTGAGTGTTGGTACTCAATGAGTGTCTCTGAGACAATAGTTAATGTAACAAAATAATATAATAAGGGTCGTTAAAACATTGTCAATTAAAGTAGTATGAAATTCAGAGATAGAATAAATCATCAAACTTAATAACCATCAATGGAAATCATTTAAGAAAAAGTTAATAAACTTTAACTCATTTTGCCGTTTATCCTATTTAATTCTTTTCAATCCTGAACTCAAGAATATCAACAAGCCGCTCACAGGAAACCAAAGTATGTCACATGCCAATACAGGCCCCAATCAATCGAACGATAGGATAACCATTTAAGATTCTCTAAAACTGTATAGAAGCACCATATTGGGGTACGAACCCTCGATACTCTTCCTCCCAAATGACTAGGCTAACCCCCCTAGGATCCATAGTGACTACCCTTCCTCCCGAGTAGCTAGGCCAATCACAAACAACAGAATCATGGCATAATGTCGAATAGCATGGAAGCCAAATTACTCATTATGGATTATGTTCAACATTCCGTTAGTAGGGGTACATCAATTCATTAGTAGATTTAGAACCCATGTTAAGGTCATTAGATAGTTTCATTTTCAATAAAAATTCGTACATAGGGCAAAACACATGAAATATCCAAGCTTTCAGAAATCAAGTTCAAAGCATCCCTTATAGCGGTAAATCATGTTCAAAGTTCAAAGCTTCAGAAATCAGTTGCAATAATCCTTCGATAAAAAAATTATGAATATAATATATATTATAATACACCTAAGGTTCCATGAGGGCTTGTCCCTCACACACATGAAACCTTTCCAAAGAAACTATTTTGTTAAAGGTTGAACAATATGTTCGGAAAAAATACATAACCTCAATTCCCACTATAATATTACCAAACGGATTTTCGGAGGTTCAACAATCACTCTAAAATTGATTTAGATAAGAAAGATTAGAACTTTACACCTTTTGCCTAGAATCCCCACCCTTTTTGAAATCTAGGGTTTTTAAGCCAATATTCATGTTCTTTCTTTCATATGATTCACCCATGGTGATAAGATTTGAATTGGGGGAAAAATACCAATTCAACACTAAAACACAGAATTAAAGGATAACAAGAAATTAGGATGAGAATTGAAGAAAAGGGAATGACAAATAGAGGATAAAAGCAAGACCCAATGAATAATGAACCTATGAGCAAACCTAAGTATATGAAACCTAGACCCTATCAATTTGATTCAATTCAAAGAACCTATACTATTTGAAATCAAGGCAAGAGAAATTCAATTGAATCCACAAATGAACAACCCTTTATGAAATCAATGGAAATCGGTTCAAAATCAACAATGGAATCCACCATTAACTAAGTCTAAACCTAAGGGCTATTAAGCCAAACAATCTATCACTCATTTAGAGTATTCAATACATAATTCATCCAATCTAGTATAATCAAATGAAAGACAAGCTATATATACAAGCTAAGCAAAAAAGAATAATAGGCAATTACAATGCTACCCTTAATGAAGTAAGGGTCTTGTTTGGCTAGTCTTCTTAGTGTAGTTTTCAATTCAAGGATTGGCCTTCAATGGCCAAACACGTCTCTCCTTACGTAGATAGCCCCCTAATAAACCTTGCATGCATGGCCTTCTTGCAAGCATAACCCTCCTTGCGCAAAGTAGTCACTTGCACAAATAGCCCTTTGCGAATAGCTATCTTCCGGCCTTGAATCACCCAAGCTTGCAATTGTAGCCACTTTAAGAGGCAAGCCTTGGGCCTTGGACTATTGACTTCTTCTCTCATGCTATCTCCCATAGCTTGAAGGCCCTCAAATGACTCCCTTTAAGTGCTTCCATAGCTTCATTCTCCATGAACATGGCTTCTAAAGCTTGAAAGTCCGTGTCTCCGCTTCTAGCACAAGTTCTTGGATAAAATTGAGCACTTGAGCCATTCCGGATCGTATCACATGGATTCTAATCACTTTTAATAGCCTACAATAGTCTCAATCCCTTCAATAAACACCATTAGAGGTCAAAGATCTTACCTTTATTGAGATCCCCCCAAAGTCCTCTTCTACTGTTTTTCCTTTGATTTTCAAGAATCTATGTATTGGAATGATAATCTAGCGTTAATCCTTGTTATTTTGATATAGTTTAATCATAGGATGGTTAGAAACTCACCTTTTAAGGTTTGGAGAAGCTCTAGGGTCTTTTCTTCTCAAAAAGTCGGCCAAAAACAAAGTGGAATGAATAATTTTTGAAAATTTCACGATCTGTACTTTTATAGCAGAGCAGGACCTGCGAAACGCAGGTGTGACCTACTGGATGCAAACTGAATTCAGATTGTGACAATAAAATGTGATTTTTGGTGTTCAACCAGGGAAACACAGGTTGCGCCGCGCGCGAATTTAACCTTCGAAACGCAGATTGCGTCACAACCTAATGCAGTTTAGTAAAACGGTCATAGCTATATACTCACATGTCCGTTTGAGCTCCACAATATATCGTTGGAAAGGTATTTCAAATGGATACAACTTTCATGTTTTATATTTTCTCAAATTCCTAACGGATTTTCACGTTAGTAGGCTGGAAGTCAGACTTGCCATAAACTTAGACGATTCTATCAAATCTTAAGCACCTCACTACTCATCTTGATCTTAAATCAACTATTTCCGCCCAAACTCATCTTGATAAGACTTTATATACCTAAAATGTCACATTACTTCTCATTTAACACATTCACACCTAACTCGAATTTAAAGAGTGTTACAAAAATAAGTCACCAAACTTAGCGGAATCATCCGTGAAAACCATTAAGGGAGAATAGATCAGTTTCAATCCATTATGCCATTAATCAGAATTACGTTTTCCATTTATGAACTCAAGATCATCATCATTTCAGTCACGATAATCACAATCATGCCAATACAGGCCAATCAATAAAAAAAATGGATGACCACTTAGGGTTCCCTAAAACCGCATAGAAGCACCACATCGGGGTTGGTCACCCTCGATGGCTATCCTTCCTCCCGAATAGCTAGGCAAAACCACATCGGGGTTATGTACCCTCGATAGCCACTCTTCCTCCTGAATGGCTAGGCAAACCATACTAGGATCCATAATGACTACCCTTCCTCCCAAGTAGCTAGGTCAAACACAAACAATAGAAATCATGACAAAATAGCCAAATCACAATCTTAGAATAGAAGCCGAATCACTCATTATGGATTATGTTCATCATCCCGTTAGTAGGGATATATCAAATCATTAATGGGTTTATAAACCAACTTCAAGTCATTAAATGAGTTTCAAGTTCAACACAATCCGTTCATAGAGCAAAACACATGAAATATCCAAGCTTTCCGAAATCAAAGCTTTATATTTCAGTTTCAATCATCCTTTGATAAGGGAAAATCATGTATACATATATATAATATAGTAGACATAACGGTTTAATGTGGGCTTGTCCCTCACGCACACAAACCTTGCCAAAGAACCACTTTAACATTTGAAAAGTATGTTCGAAAAAAAAAGACATCCCTCGATTCCCTCTATAACTCTACCAAGCGGGTATTTTCGAGGTTCAACAATCACTCTACAATGATTAATAATGATAAAGATTAGAACTTTAATCAAATTCTAAGAGTTCCTACCCTTATCAAAAAACTAGGGCTTTTCGTGCCCAAAAACGTGTTCTTGAATCCCCTATGAGTCCCCCGTGGATTCTTCTTTGTTTCTAATACCTTACACTAGTCCCATCCCCCTCAATAATCTCAGTAAGAATCATAGAACATACCATTAAGAAGTTTCCCAAAGTCTTCTTCAACTTCTCTTTCTTCGGTTTTCAAGAATCTATAGTTTTGAAAGATGAACTAGGGTTAATTTGATGTTAAATTGATCTAAAATCAACAGGGTTTGAGGAAGAACTTACCTTAGAGTTTGATAGAGGTCCTTAGGGTTCTTTTCCTCCAAAAAGTCAACCAAAAAGAAGAGGGGAAGGGTTATCACGTAGCTAGGCTTTTAAAGTGTCGTTCTCGATGCGCGGCTGCGCAGCTGATAGCGCAGCGAAGGCAGTAACACTACCTCCGGTGCACGATCGCGCACCTGAAGCCAGTTCACGTAATACGTAATGCTCAGTAAAATGGGCATAACTCCTAGCACAGAACTCCTATTGAGCTCTGTAATATATGGTTGGAAAGGTATTTTAAAGACCAACAACTTTCATGTTTTGAGTTTTCTAAAATTCCTAACGCAACTACCCAAAAACTGGGCATAAGTAAAATTCCTAACGCAACTACCCAAAAACTGGGCATAAGTGCAACGTACCTCAGACTTAGACAAATTTAAGAGCTCTTATGAACTTCGCTATTTGATTTGACTTTAAAACAACTATCTTTTACCCAAATTCATCCCAAAAGGATTCATATAGCTGAATTGTCACCTTAATACCATTTAAACATTCACACCTAACTCAGATTTATGGAATGTTACAAGCTCCCTAGTCGACATAAAATGAACCTCTCATACCATCGCCGATTGTGATCATCATCATTACTAGAGATGATGGAACATTTACCCCGAGTGCTCATCATAAACATGTCACCCCGGTAAAGCTTAGGGAAATAGAGGTGCAAAGATGCCAAAGGGTGAAGGACCCTCTGGCCATGCCAACAAGGTGGCTCAGGCATGCAACGAGCCTCCAAACTTGAGGACCTATTTGAGCCACAAAGATGTGTATACGATGGAAAAGTGCTGCGGTGGTCGATAATTCGGCCGCCTTCCTAGACGCCATGAATATGTACATTTTCCCATACACAATATGTCCGAACGAAGGGGAGGTGGTCTAACTGTATCAAAGGAGAGAACTCATCCGCCGGCCTGTCCGGTCATCGAGCTGCTTCGCGATTTTGCCCAGAGACTTCCAGTCTGTCAAGAAGTCCAACTCATTGGGAATCACATCCAAAATGGTTCTCTCTGGATTAAGATCATGGTCAGCCCCCTTACTCCTAGGAAAGCACTTGTTACCGGTGCTTTTTCCCTTCCTCACCAACGCTATTGAGTCTGCTTCCTCCACCTCTTTGACGGGAGCCAACAGAAACTACCTCTCAATGGCGTTAGAGCCTGTGGTGCTAGAGTGTTGACTGTGTTGAAGGTCCTCACCCTAAGATGTCATTGCCAAAATTGAAAAAATGAAGATAAAGCTAACGAAATTTGGAAATGAAGGGTTGAGAAAGCAAGGATTTAAGAAGAAATTCAAAGAAAAAACAATGAAATCTCTAGCAAAAAGGCGAATAACGCGAAGAAGAAGAATAGGTGAGGGGAGATGGTATAAGAAAAGGGTCATCATTGCCTCGGTAATAAATGATGACATCTTCTCACCACGTGTTACAGATGTGAAGTTGAAAAGACATCTAGCATTTTAGATTCAAGAGTAATATGGTGGTTGTGTCTCTATTCTAGCCTAAAATTTTACTCTTCCCAGAGAGCTCCCTCCCGAGGACTGCCTAAGAAGTGGGGGGACTGTCTGCATTATTAATAAATGTTTAAGATGAAGACACTTTGACCGGACACGTACGGAGAAGCTCATACTCTACCCCGAGTCAATCAGTATCTGCTTGACCAAAAACTGAAGAACTCTTAACCATCTGAGAACTTGGTCCTTGATTTGCTTTGACTATACAGGATAGCGGTGTCCTGGAATGATCCATTTGAAAGGCCCAGGGTACTCGGACAATCTTCATTCCAACACTGGCCAACTCCGAAATACCTAGGGTTCCATCTTATTACGTCCGACAACCACGACCTTCTCCCTGAAACATGTAGGAGAGGTGCACGTAGTTAGGTAGGGTTAGACTATCTTATAAATATCCCCCTCTTCCTCCATTGTAATATACACATTTATATACAAACAGTCTAGCAAAATTATTGTTCACACTACTGCTTGCTATCAACCAGCCCGGATCAATTAATAAGAATTATCTTCTCTTTTTTTTTTTAATCATTTCTGCCAGATTGTTTACTTTATTATCATATTAAGTTATTTTCATTATCGTTACATTATCAAAGGATCAACTAAATTTGGTATAGTCATATTGCTTGTGACCTTAATTCGTAAATTTAATTGCTTAACCTAATAACCAAAATTTTAGCTTAAACAAAGGTCACTTTAATATATTTTAAGTTCTTTTTAAAAAGAACTTTATGTTTATTTATCTGTGTAATATATAAAAGTTTAATTTACGTACAATCTAGGACTAGTCTTACCTGAATTATGATCTTGGAAATAAATATAGTGTAACTAATAATGCCATTAGTCAGAAATGTGAAAATGCCGAGGACAAGTGAAAATAGTAATCTTTTAAAATGATATTAGTAATCACTAGTATTTGTACCCGCGCGATGCGCGGTCAATACAAAAAATAATAATCATATCGTATTGTAATCTAACTTATTTGAGTATGTTAGATATATTTCTTTACCAAAATCTCAACTACCATCTTACTTTTGAATACACTATACCTAATACTAAAATCTCTACAAAATTAAAAGAAGTGAACCATATCAACCTGGAATAATTATTATGTTCCATTTTATTTTATTTTTTGAGAATGGTAACAATTAATGTATATATTCATAGGTATACTATATCCAATGTGTAGTCCCCCTTCAAAAAATTACATCTTACAGCTTCTTTCCTTGCAGATCCTCATTTTACAGTAAATCTAAAACATCAAAAATATCTTCTGTTTGCCCTAAAACTAATTGTTGACATCATAAGTAATAAAGGCTTAAGCAATTCATCTTGAACTTCTATAGACAGCTCTGTTTGCTCTCAAAGCACCTCTGATTTCTTTTTCAGAGGAGTTCCGTTAATATAACTTCATATTAAATTGTCGATTAACTTTTATTAGGCTTTTTATTTTTGTTTATTACATTGCTAATATGACTTTATATTAACTTGTCCATTGACTTTATATAACCTTTTGTCCACACACTTCTTATATAACAATAACATATACTTTCTTACCCCTAAAATTCTTTTAGTGTCAAACTTTTACTCTAGTGTTCACTATTCATCAATTTTATAAATTTATTATAATATTTTAGTGGAATACTTACTCAAGAGTTGTATTTACTTATTCCGACCATGTTATTCACGATGCCTCCTTTCTAACCACATATATGAATTAGTTTTTTTTTATTTATTTTATTTTTATTTTTATTTTTTACAAAAGACTCAAAGTTATGTGAATGTAACTTCCAAAAAGGATTTATGTTGTTGCAGAAAATTCTTCTCTTCTCCTGTCCAAAAATATATAATAATCCAACAGATACCTCCGGTTTTCATTTTTGAAAGTATAAAAATCAACTTTATATAATTATAGAAACATACACAAACCACTAAGCATTATCACTGGAGGCAGACATACCAATGGACCATCGCCTTTTAGTATCTGCTCCAAGCCTTCAACTTATGCAAAAATCATAAACAACTCATAAATTTCTTCCTGCAAAATGTATATAAAAATGTACTTATTGCGACGCTTCATAATATTGTAAAGCATCAGCCAACAATTAAATATCATGAGACATATGTCTAAGTAAAAGATTTTCCCACATCAATCCATTTACAAATGAAAAGTTAAAAATACAAAGTTTGCATAAGCTAAACACGATCGCAACATTATATGAATCATTTGTGATCTTTTCTTTTAATAATTAATGATCATAGAACAATATATCCATAGAAGAAAACAATTAAGGTCAAACTCACCTTCTATGCGACGTCAAGCCACAGGTATAGAACTTTTAAGGCTTCAAAAATCTTTTTGTGTTTAATGCAATACCATATTCCTAAATATCAGACGACTATTTACGTAGAAGATTCACCCCATCAATCCATTTACAATTAAAAAGTTAAGATCCAAAATTCATATGCTCACGCTAAACACGATTATAGCATTTTATGACTTATTTGTATTTTCTCTCTCAATAACTTATGACCATAGAATAATATATCGATAGAAGAAATTATTAAGGCTTATCAAACTCACTTTATATACGATCAGACGTGGATCGTGATTCAAACTTTAGGGGTTCAATCCTTTAACATTCTTAGCGTCGAACTCATTATATTTTAAAAGTTATGGGTTCATGTCTACTATTTATTGCAATTTGATAAATTTTTACACATAAATTTATGCTCCGCATTGAAAGTTAGGGGTTCAATTGAACCCCCACCCAATATGCTACATACGCCCCTGTATACGATGTCAAGCTAAAATCATAGAACTTGTAAGGCTTCAACAATCCTTTTGTTTTACCTGCAATAGCATATTCATAAACATCAAAATTATCAAAGTAGAAGCTCCTCCACCATCAATCCATTTACAATTAAAAAGTTTAGATACAAAACGTGCACACCCTAAACACGAGAGTTTTATGAAGCATTTGTGCTTCTGTCTCTCAATGTTTTATGACCATAAAATAATCCATATATAGAAGAAAGTTTTAATGGCTTATCAAACTCATCATACATATGATGTCAAGCCACAAACATAGAAGTTTTAAGGCTTCAATAATCATTGTGTTACCTGCAATACTATATATATATATTCCTAAGCATCAAAGGATAACTAAGTAGAAGATTCTCCACCATCAATCCATTTACAATTTAAAAGTTAAGATACAAAATCTGCACACCCTAAACATGAGCGTTTTATGAAGTATTTATGCTTTTCTCTCTCCATAATATGACTATAAAATAGTCCATAGACGAAAGTCTTAATGGCTTATCAAGGTCACCTTATATATATGATGTCAAGCCATAATCACAGATTTTTTAAGACTTCAGTAATCTTTTTGTGTTACCTGCAATACTATACTCCTAAACATTATATTAGTCCGTTCAAAAAGCACAAAGGAAGTTAAAGTGGAAATTTTATTTAAAAAAATGCTAATAAAGAACATATGTCTCTTCCGAGAAAGAACAAATATCAAAGAACAAAAACTGGAAAAGAAAGAAAACAAATGGAGTAGTCTATTGTTAACGTATGTAAAAAATAAAAAAATACCATATCAAATTTCTCTATGGGCTTAGATAGGTGTATCAAATCCTCATCTCAAAAGGTCTTCAAATACTTTATTGATTCCTAACCAAATTGAATTCAACATTTGTAGTACTCCAATAGGCAAAAATATCGGAGGTTAACGGGCTTTAGGGAATCACTTGCACGATGGATAAAGGGTTTTGATAGATTAAACCTTGTGATATTCATCCAAGAACGGTTTCAACTGCTAAATTAATTTTGAAATATTTTAAATATTATTCAAATGCAGAAACTAACAAAGAAAAGAGTCCTACAATTACATGTAGTTGTGGTTGTGGGCAGTTTTAGAAGTGGAAAAGAGTTTTAACTGGTCCTAAAAATATGGACTATTTTTTTCATCCGCAAGTCTAAACCAAAAGGAGCTCTCTTAAAAAAAAATGTATTTGTAAATTAGGATTTTTCTGGTTATGACACTTATCAGCCTACAATTATTTTGCCTCTCCTATTCTATATAGATAGATACTTGTCAAATATCTATACCATTAAATTTAATATAGTTGCACACTTATACTTTTGTACTTGTAGCAATTCTAGTAGATAAAGCACTCGTTACTTTAAAATTCTAGCTCCGCCACTAAACGTAAGGCGATAAAGAGTTTTGCCGTATGTTAATTCCAAACCAAAATATATCACAAATCAATGTGAACAAAGAAAAGTTTCGATGCCTTATTTTTATCAACTAAACATCAAAACATGGCTAGGCCTAACATAAGAGACATGTTCTAATTAGGGCTGTTCACGGTTTTGGTTAAAACCAAAACCAAATCGAAAATTTAACCAAACCGAATAAAAAAACCGACATTTGGTTTGATTTGGTTTTAAATTTTAAAAACCGGTAATATTTAGTTTGGTTATGGTTCTATTAAAAAATAACCGAATAAATAACCGAACCAAACCGATAAATTATATACATAAATTTTATAATTATTTATATGTATAATATTAGTTTTTCATAAATAATTATAAATATTTTATACCTTTTAATCATTAATTTGATTTTTGGTTTACTTATTTCACATGATTGTTTAAGGCCCATGTTTTTAAGGTCCAAGCCCATGTCTTTAAGTCTTTTAACTCTTTAAGTGTTAAGTGTAAACCTACTAACAAAAGCTCACGTTAGAGTCTAATATCTTTAACTTAAATTTTTAGCCTTTCTTTGTCAGCCATTTGATTTTAGGCTGTTTCTTCTTTTTTTTCGAATTTATACTTTTCTTTTTCCTTGTCTAAATGGGTCCTAAACTTCTAATGTTTTTCATATGAAAAGGACAGAGGTTGTAGATTTGGAGGTTCCTATAGAAGATACTTCATAACATCGGCATTTCTTTTAACTCAAGCGTACATGGTATTGCCCTAATATTTCTTCCATGGGTAATCCTCCTAAAAACGAGAAAGAACAACTCCTTTGTAGTCGAGACCCTAGCCTTGGGGATAATGATAGAAAAACATCTGAAGTTTGGGATCATTACACAAAGTTTTTTTAATAAAATGGGAGAATTGAGGGCAAAATGCAAGTACTACCTCAAAGTTTGGGATCGTTACACAAAGTTTTTTTATTTCATATATTTTCATTTTAATTTTAGGTAGTCTTTATGTTTAATTAATATGTATGTTTGTAACAACAATTAAAATCTCCTATGCTCTACTTTATTTCCAGGTATGTGTATTAAGATGACAAAAATGGTGCAGCCACTACTAAGTTAGTTTATAGCTCTATATGTAATAGTTTAGCAACTTTGGATAACTTGAATACTACACTATCACTAATAGTAAAAATGTTTCTATGATGTATGTTCCACCTTAAACTATAAATAAAAGTTATCGTTTGAACCAAAAAAAAGACATGTCTTTTTAGAACTTTTTAATGTTTTACGGATAAGTCTATGACTACTAGTCATAAACCGAAAATCGAACCAAACCGAACCAAACCGACAATAACCAAACCGGTGGTTATTATTTTATTTGGTTTGGTTATGGTTTTAGACATTTAAAAATCGAACTAAATTGGTTTGGTTATGGTTTTAATTAATAACCGACCCAAACCGAACCATGAACACCCCTAGTTCTAATTATGCAAATTTAAAATCAATCCGTACGCATCCAGACAGGACCACAAGGGAACAAGCATCACAAAAATGCTTTGATAGTTTGAGCATGATAAAACGATGATGATTGAATGTAGATTTCTTTGTTGGCATATCATGTTAATTCACCCGAGATGAACACACCATCTATTGATACTTAATATTAGCAATTGCAGCGATAAAGTTCAGGAGTGGAACTTTGGGCGAACCGCCAAAACTACGTTCTTATTTTGGGATGATAGTGAGTTGATTGTCAAGTGTTAATGAAAAAATATGAAACGTTGGCTTGAAACAACTTTCATATTTTGGGGTTTCCATTTTAAATATGATATAGATAGATAAAGGTTTAGATTAGGGAAGAATAACAAAACCCATTCAATAGGGGTTCTAGCTTTGCATTTCGCGAAACACTTTATCAATAGAAATGACTGTCTATAAACCTTCTGCATTTTACAGTATAGCCGTTTGTCTATAACTTAAGCTACATTTACCTTTTCTTCCTATAAATAACACAGGCTAGTCTAGCTCAGGAAACAAAATCTATAACGCAGCCAGGCCAAGAAAGAGCCAAATAGAAATCCCACTGTGTTTGGCACAAAGGGAAGGAATATTGGCAATCTTGTCATCAACCAAACTAGGAATTGTAGAGGTATTCCATCTTCATTCATCATCATCCACAGCAACATTTTCTCCACCTTCTCCATCACTTCCTTGCGTCCGCAATGGCTCATCCTCATCTGATTCTGACAGTGCCTGCCTTCGCCGACTTGCATTTGATGAAGGTGCAACCTTCAGCAATCCGAAAAGTGGCTCACTAACCAAAACATTCTATGCAGGAGTTGCAATATAGTCCAGCATAAGAGATTAAAAGAAACTAGTCATAAGTAGTTTTTTATTTCAAATATTACTCTACCACATCTACATGACAATTTAAAGGTACTGCAGAAGGTCCGTTGAAACAAAAAGCTCTTTGATCTCCTTTGACTAAGAAGAGTTGAATGTGATATAAACAGAAGCTCTGTTCATATGGGAAGATGAACGTTAAAAGGTTTCTCATTTTGCTCCTTGAGAATTATTTTGGTGTCTAAAGTTGTTCTGGCAACATAACATTTTGGTTGGTTGGAAAGAGGAGAGGCGGGCAAATAAAAGAGGAGTCACAAAGGTTTAATTTTCTTGTTTAGATAGGTACTGAGGAAGTAAATGCCTTTTATATCCCTTCCAGTTCTACCAAACAACCTACAGGGAAAAGGTATTTGCCCAATAAGATGAACAAGCAAACTCCAAATTACCCTCTTCATCCCTTGAACTAAACATGTAACAGTGGAAGGAGAGTACATATATACACAGAGAGGAGAGAGAGAGGTTACAGTGTCATCCTCGGCATCGGAATCTTCAAGTCCAGCTGCTGCAAGTAGATCCTGTGGATTATTCTCTGCTTGATCATCATGATCATTTGTTTGATAATCAGATTCTTCTTCATAATTTCTGTTACGGTCAACATAATCCACTTCTTCCTGATCATCCATCTCAGCTTCTGCTTCCTCAGATTCGTATTGAGATTTCTTGTCCCTCTTTCTCCGCTTCCCACCTTTCTTCCTCCTCCTCTCACCATGCCCGCCCTCGTCATCGTCATTCTGGGGCCTGTCCTTTCTCTTAGAGGCAGGATTACTGCTTTTCCATTGTTCCTAGAGGCAAAATATGTAAGTCTTAAACTTGGTTACAACTGAAAACTTCTTATTTCTGGAGGACTGAGAAGAAAGATGAACAGCAATGATACGTAAACCAACTAAAAAACAAGTTTCACATTGCTGTTTAGAGATCAACAACTATTTTCTAAGCAGATTATATTCTCTTAAAGCAACTTCACGGCATATATACTCAATGAAGCACAACTTTCAAGCACTCTGTAAACTTTGATAAGTTTACACCTTCCATATGTTATCATTGAAAGTGCTATAGCTTCTATTTTAGTATTTTTATCATACTTAAGACAGTATGCCATCAACTAAACAAGAAAATAAATCTGTCAATCTTTAGTTAATCAAAATAGTGTAAATTCCACTTCTTTTTTCAATAATCTTAAACCAACTCACTCCTTTTATCCAAAAGTACTCAGGTGAATAATTCTTAATAATGAAATCTATTTTCCAAAGTGAGAAATTCAAGGACTAGAACATGCAATGGTTTGCATTTGGAGAAAGTGAGGCTGCTTATGTGAAGATAGTGTAAATTTTCTTCTTTTGGTGCTCAGAATGTATTACAATAACTTTCTGAGTATATAAAGCTGATGTGCCCTCACAACAATTGTGATAGCAGTGACAACGACAAAATATACCTTCATACGCTCTAAATGCTGCTCTTGCTGCATCACTTGCTTGAGTTCATCCTCTTGTTTTCGTCTCTCTAGCTGTTTCCAAAAGGCATGTGAGTAAAAGTATGCAGCAAAAGCTATAATCATAAGATGCAATGATATAGAGAACTAACTTGATATTTTCTCTGTTCCTCAGCTTTTCTACGATTTTCTTCAGCCAATGTGACCTGACGAGCAAGTTCTAGTCTCTGCTTATTCTGTTGATCTTCACGCTCAGCTGCCTCACAATGAACTTTTGCAGCCTCAAGCAAATGCTTGCAGTATCCAACATGAGTTTCAATTTTTTTCTCATCAAATCCATGAACATGAAGATTTGAAGCTGCAGACAATAGACTGAATAAGCGAACTGCATTCTTCAGCTCTGCAACTGTTGACCTCACCTACACGGTAAAAAAAAATACGAACATAAGAACTAGGGATGCCCCTTTTTCTTTGTCTGTCTTCTAATTGTATAATGTATGGTACAATATTGCACTCTCAAACTAGGTAATGTAAGTAATCAGATAATACATCTAGTCAAAGTATCAAAATATGAGAACCTAGGTGGTGCCAACACAATCCTGGCTTAGATCAACTATATTCCCTAAGATCAACCAGTTGGACATAATAGACTGTGCAGCAATCACATTACTCCAACCAGGCACTGGTAACCTGACTTGAAAAAGTCCCCCTTCTTGGTTCTCCAACTAAAACTTTAAGAGCTTGGGTTTAGTTCAGACTCAGTTGTCACAAATAATATCGTGACTCTTCTTCCTGGTATTCAGCTAGGCTCTATTCCTCTTTCAGATCTGGGTATGTCCATATGTTTTTAGTAGCTGTTTCATTAAACCTAGCAGTGCTACTCCCCTGCATCTATCTCTTTTGGCTCCACAGACTATTTTGGTTCAATATACATACGTGACACAAACATATCATTAAAGACCTGTTAAACAGTTATCCTATGTACACACGATGGACTTGCATCTTATCTAGAAAATTACGAATTCATCACAGCGTATGATATATATTTAAGAACGTGAACAAGGAAGAGCAGTTAAAAGGAACTAAATCATTATCTAGAAAATCATGAAATCATTACAACATATGATATATATTTAAAAATGTCAATAAGGAAGAGCAGTTAGCGGGAATAAATCAGAGAAACCCATTCATTTTGGTTTTGACAAGGGAGAGGATGAAAGAGGAAGGAGAGGAAGAAAGGAGAAGCTCATTGCAGTGAACCTCATCAACAGTCCGCTTGGTCTTTTGTAACGTTGAGGCTGAAAATTTCTGTAGTGCTACACCAGTGTCAAATCTCAACGTATAATTTGAAGGTGCTAAGTGGATGGCTCTTAATAAAGTCTTTTTACAATCCTGCCACTGCTCGGCTTCATAATGTGTTCTTGCTAAATAAAGAAGCACCTGACTGTCGGTATTATGATAAAATTTCCGCAAGCAATTTTGATACTGCAAGAACAAGGCATTGACACATTCAGTGCTGTGGAAATATCAAACATGAGAAATAGCTAAAAAATGAAGAGAGCGTAAGAACATACCATTTTCACAGCCAACGCGAAGTTCCCTTGAGCAAAGTGAACATGTGCAAGATTAATCCACACATCAGGCATTTGGACGAAAACATTTCCACTGGCAGCTTCTTGAACCTACAAGGATGAAGGTCCAGCAGACACTACATAAACTTCGAGTTTTGCCTCTACATGTAGAAGTAGAAAAGTTAACAGACCTGCGTGAAAAGATCCTTTGAAATATCAAATTGACCTTTTTCTGCCAAAACAACACCAGCACCATTTGCAGCATAGAGATTTGCATTATGCTGGAAGAGAACCTGACAGAATGAACAGTATTGGCATCAGTTAAGTGAAACTATTCAACCAAGAATTTTATTCTCAAAAAAAAAAATCATAAAAGTCCAGAAAGGGAGTCTGAAGCTTACACAGAATGAAGTCTATTTCAAAAGACTGTATGGCATACAAAACAAACCGATGACGCATCAAATATAATGTATCTAATAGGGTTATTTATTTCTTTTAACGTATACAATATCTCATTAAGAACACCTAGGCACATACGCTAAAACAAGAAATCTAATGTACAAATAATATTAAGTTACATCGTTATCTTATTCAGCACATTTACAGCAATTTTCGATGCTCTTACTGTAAAGATACACAAAACTCAGTAAACTTTTAATCTCCAAAAATTCTTTAAAAAAAAAAAAAAAAAAACTAATTCAACAGATAACTGATGAATTCAATTCGTGCAATTGAGACACTTTAGTGACATTATATCGGACAGGCAACCTGTGAGAAATAAAGGGACGGAAAATTATTATTGAGTGCGTTACATAACTATCTTACACTAAGCCCTATTTATATACATAGTTCACACAATACAAAATACCTATTTTCGAATGTGGGACACTGAGCATAGTATTTTATACAAGAATTATCTAACTCTCCCCTCAAGCCGGTGCATATAAGTCATAAGTACCGAGTTGTTACAAATGTAATTAATACGAGAACCAATGAGGGACTTGGTGAAAATATCTGCAAGCTGACCATTTGACTTCACAGATTTTGTATTTTCTCTGAGAGGTGACAATCAATCTCAAGGTGCTAACTCCTCTCGAGGGAATACCAGATTTGACGCAAGGGCCGCTTGATTATCACATACAAGTTCCATCTGACTGATTTCTCAAAATTCTAACTTTCTTAAGCAACTGTTTGATCGAAACTAGCTCACAAGTTGCTATAGTAGTGCTCAATAGTCAATATTCTGCTCTGCACTAGATTAAGCAACCACATTCTGTTTTTTGCTCTTCCAAGACACCAAATTACCTCCTACTAAAATACGAAATTGAAGTTGATCATAGCCCAATCAACATCTATATATCCAACGATCTGCTCATGGCCTCGATCCTTGAAGAGTAGTCCTTTGCCTGGGGCTGATTTTATTTATCGCAGATGCGGACAACTGCATCTCAATTACTATCACACAGAGAATTCATAAATTGACTTACAACACTCATAGGAGGAAAATGTCAAATGTAGTCACTGTGAGGTAATTCAACTTACGAACCAACTGCCTATATCTTGAAGGATCACTAAAAGGCAACTGCTGTCCTGGCAGGAGTTTAGCGTTTGGATCTATAGGAGTATCAATGGGTCTACACCCCGTCATTCCTATCTCCTTAAGAATATCTAAGGCATACTTTCGTTCTGAAATAACAATTCTTGATCTGGACTGAGTGACCTCAATACCTAAAAAGTACTTCAACCCGCAGAGATTTTTAGTCAGCAAATGCTGAAAGAGATGTTGCTTCAAATAAGTGATACCATCCTGATCCTTGCCGGTGATAACAATATTGTCAATAAAAATCACCAAATTAATAAACAGATTGGAGCAGAATGCCGATAGAACAAAGAGTGATGAACTTCACTACGAGTCATCCCAAACTATTGAATTACTATGTTGAATTTACCAAACCAGGCTCAAGGAGACTATTTCAGACCATAGAGTGACCGGTGCAACCGACACACCAAACCACCAGGCTCCCTCTAAGCAACAAAACCAGGTGGTTGCTCCATATAAACTTCATCAGCAAGGCCATCGTGGAGAAAAACATTCTTAATGTCCAAATGATAAAGAGGCCAATGACGAACAACAACCCTGAATAAGAAAAGGCGGACAGATGCTATTTTAGCCACAGCAGGAATGTATCATTGTAATCCAAGCCAAATATTTGACTATACACTTTGGCAACAAGACGAGCCTTAAGCCGATCAATTTGGTTGTCCAGAACAACTTTGACAACGGTAGACTTTCCTGAAGGAAGGACAAGCTCCCAAGTACCACTCGCATATAAAACAGACATCTTTTCAATCATAGCTTGTGTCATCGTGGATGAGAAAGTGCTTCACCTATAGACTTAGGGATAGAAACAGACGACAAGGATGAAACAAAAGTATAATCAGGTGATGGTAGATGATGATAACTTAAAAATGTATAATAGGAATTGGTATTATGAGTGGACCATATACCTTTTCGAAGTACATTCAGTTTACTAGGTGGAGACAAGTTCGCAATAGGTACAGAATCTGGTGTAGGACGTGAATAAGGTGAACCCTATACTGGATGCAAATGACAATAATAAGTTAGGAGTGGTTGGCGTTGTGGTTGCGGACGTAAGAGTAACAATAGATTCCTCAAAAGTTGGTATAGGCAAGACCTTAGAGATTCAGGATGATCAGAATAAGATGTAAAGTAAGGTCGAGCTAGAAAATCTGACATCGTCTAACACAAGATACCGATGAAGGTCAGGAGGGTAGCAACAATACCCTTTTTGAACCCGACAATAACCAAGGAAGACATTCTTGAGAGCATGAGGAGCTAATTTATCCTTGAGAAGTCATAACTGGGAGGATAAGTATTTTAAGGCATTATCACTACAAAAAGTACGAATAGAAACACCAAATTGATTTTGTATTTCAGCACAAAAAGTCTTAAGAGTATAGAAAACAACTCAGAGCAATCTTTCATTAAGAAAATCCAACTACATCTGGAATAATCATCAATGAAACTAACAAAATAAGGAAACCTAAAGTTGAACCGACTCTGCTAGGACACCAAATAACATAATGAACTAATGAAAAACATATACTCTGCACGAATCAGAACTACAGCGGAATGTGGTCCAGGCATGTTTCTCAAGCTGAATAACATGTCTGAAATGGATGAATAGAGGCATCAACTTGGAATCAACAGATCGCCGCAGGTTATTACATAATTGAGCATCAACATTTTCCTATGTGCTCGAGCCTGGTCTATCTCCATGGATAGTTTTTTTCGTTAAGTGATCTTGAACACACTGACCTCTGCATCACGACTCAACTGAGAAAGCCCAAGTCAAATAGTTTGAACTTCCCATAAGGGTTCCGAAGTAATCACAAAACCTAAATTTCCACATCCCGTGTTTTTGGAGCCAAAAGCAATAAAACCCGAAAGACATGGTGGATTAAAGAGAGTCGAACCAAAGTTTAGCAAATAATCACAAATTTTTAAAGCTGATCAAAGACAAATACTAGATCTACTATCAGATCTACCTGAAAAACTTGCCAAAAATGGCTAACAAGTTGCTGCTTGTCTAGAGGTTGCCGGAAAATTTTAAAACAAGTTGAAGAAGGTGTAGAAGCATCAGCTGATTGCCACAGTGAAGGAGAAATTCAGCAAAGCCACCGGAAAAGTAACTGGAGTGGCCGGATTAGGGTTTCGGCGATTCGAAATCTGCAGAACAGTAGAAGAGATGACTCGAAAATCTTGGACGAACCAAGGAAAGAAGATCTGTTTTGGAAGATGGCCTAGAAAAGTTGGAAGACGGCCTAGAAAAGTCTCATGTGCCTGGCGCGTGTGTCAGACGCGTTGCCGGAGTGAGAGGTTCACCTGACACATGACGGGGTTTCCTAGGGTTCTCTCACCGGAGTTTCCTCAACCTAGTGGTGGTATTAGTTTTCGCAAAACACCCAACGGAGAAAGAGTGACGCAATCTGCATGAAAAATCACCAAAAAGAAGGCACAGTGACTGTCCCGGACTCGCTGGTTTTTTCACAGCGATGATACCTTACCAAGGCTCTGATACCATATGAGAAATAAAGGCATGGGAAAAATATAATTGAAATGTGTCACTTAACTGTCTTACACTAAGCCTTACGTATATACGTACTTTACATAGTACTAAACACCTATTTTCCAATGTGGGACATTGAGCATAGTATTATATACACTATCTAACACAACCAAAAAAAGAATCGCGAAAGGTCACTGTGTCTTGTGGACGAACAAATTTGAAAAGTCAAGGGAGATACAAAGGTCCCAATAAGAGAAACTTAAAAATGAAAACTCCAAGTTGCAGTAAATGAATTCACTTGACAAACATCATCTACTTAAAGCTGGATAATCTGGTAATCATTTCAAGGCAATATTCACTCTCAAGTGCAATCATGGTTTTTTCTTTTCCGTCTTCCTCGAAGATACTACAATCTTACTGAAGCCTATTGTCAAAACATATCAGGTACTACTTGGCTTCAACACAACAATTATATGTTAAACTGACTTAGATGAGTGAGGTTTGCTATAGTGGTAGAGGACCTCTACCACCAAACACTAGGTGGAGGGTAAGTGGGAATAGTGTTGATCCTCCTGGTTGGGGTGGAACCTGAGTTTTGAAATAGTCACTGGGAGAAAAACAATACCTTTGTATAAAGTTCCTTCGCCTTCTCCAGATGAGTAGCTTCCAACTTCGGAGCTCTTTTCTCATTCCGAATCGCCGCGAAGTAGTTCCAATTTCCCTTTACAATACAGGAAAAAATATAATAAGCTGATGTTCCAGGTTCTACTATAAGCTGAAATAGTAAGGACATAAGTTTGTAGTGATAAGTCACTACTTTTTCCAAATCAAGAAACAAGCAGAAACAATATGGTGACAAGAAAAACGTGCCGAAGGTGGGTATCATGCAAATCACAAACTAATAACAAAAAATCATGAAATGAGAAATTTAATCAGCTTTAAACAAGCATATGCACCAGACAAAGAGTAGCATAAGAATCATTTCCGTCAGTCGCATCCTTAGCAGCCCGAAAAGTTTCTTTTGCCTTAACCCAGTCATCATTCTTAAGTTCCAAATCACCAAGCATTAGCAGCGCATCTGGGCACTTCTCGTTCACCTTGAGCGCATCAGTAATCTGAAAACAAACAACGACAACAACAACGCCTTAGTCCCAAACAAGTTGGGGTCGCATCACCAATTCACGGTCAATGGAAATCTTTTGTAGAAGGGGTTTTTCGGTAATTGAGAATTAACAGAGGATTGTTTGCCAATATGGATACAAGGAGAGAACAACAACCAGCTCATTGCTCAGCTGCACGTTATTTCGGGCTTTTGCAATGGCAGCCAGCCTCAGATAAGCATCTGCATACTCTGGATACTGAAATTTAGGAAAAAGAGGTTACCATGGGATTGCCAATGATGACATAAAGACAAAGTGCAAAAGATACAACAGCTATATAACATCCCACAACATTCATGTTATTTGCGTCTTCTTACTGATTTTCAAACTGTAAACAGAGGAAAATCATTTAACTAATTTTCGGACAGTAAACCCATCCTTCAATGGTGTTATTTACAGCTAATGAGGCACCATCATCAGAGTTATACAAGGCCATCTGTAGGGCATGAAAAGAGGGTGACCCTTTGGTTGAATTACATTCTAGCATGTTGAAAAGCCCTGATTGATTCAAGTCATAAATTTGCCCATTACGAATCTACAATATTTTATCAATAACTTATTACTGAAAAATCTATTGTCTCAGATAATTATATATAATTAGATAATAGATCTATCCATTTCAATAAAGATCTGTCTCTCTATATTAATCTATCTCATATCCAAATGTGGAGAACCGAAATTTAAGGAGTGCAACCAACAGAATGTTCTCACCCCCTCCCTAAATTTGTTCTCTGATGATGTTCCGGGAGAAACAAGCCACCACTCTCCTTCTTTCTTCAATCACTCATTAAGAGAAGAGGGATCATCTTCCTATTTATGCTATTCTCTACCTTTGTTCATGGTTACATTGGGCAGGTAGTGGCAAAGGCAGCAGCTGAGGAAATAGAAATTTTTGCATTCCATTAAGCTGGGGAGGTTCTCCGTCACCACCATTACGGCTTATTACTATTGACTTCATGCAACCACTCTGTATGTAACAAATTTTATAGGATTTCATAAACATTTATTGATATACCCAAAAGCATGTGACTATCATATTATTTAAAGATAGCTTCTCATTAAGCTTGCAAAATATAAACAATCAATTGACTTCCTAAAGAATTACTAGTAATAATTTTTATATAGAAATTGTTAAATGATTCACTTTTTATAATGAAGATTACCAAATTTTGAAAAGATGAAATTTGTTATTTCCATCAAAATTGAAAGCAATGTTTGAATTCACTTTTTTATTGGCTCAACAATCAAAATTGATGAATCTATGAAGGTATTCATATTCTTTAATTTTGATCTTCCATTTTACATCTTTTTGATAAATAACTCAAAAGTCTTTTGTTTAATAATTTTATACACCAATTGTAGATAAAAAGGGGCAGCCCAGAGCCCCAGAGCACAAAACAATCCGCATTCACGTACGGTCCGGGGAAGGGCTGCACCCAAAGGGATGTGATATATGCAGTCTATGTAGACGCAAGAGTCAGTGGTTGATTCCGTAGCTTGAACCTGTAACCAATACACCGCACGGAGACAACTTTACCGTTGCTCCACGGCTCCACCCTTCTATACACCAATTGTAAATGCTACAAATAATTCACAAATTTAAGGAATTCAAATTAATGCTTCCTTTGTTCCAGAAGAAAAAAACTCGGGATTCCATGTACAAGCATGATTGCATCTAATTTTCAATGTGAATTCAAGCATTGTTCTCTTTTGTTGTATAAAATTTATTTCGAGACTACGTAAAGTTTCTATATATCACAATCTTTATAGCTTGAAAGAATTTCAAAAGTGCAGGAAGAAGTGTCATTCTTTTTTAAATTGAGAATTAAATTAAGATGCTGCCATCGACATTTAGGTAACAATTGATTAAAGTACAACAACATTATGGAATTTCAAAAGAAAAACAAAAATCTTAAAACACAAAGACTTCTTGTGTTGACCTGACCCTAAGAAGTTATTGGCCTTTATTCTTAAATTGCAACGAATAATATATATATATATATATATTTTTTTTATTTTTTTTTGAAACTGGTAAAGTTAAATTGCAACTTATACTTAATTAAGCATTCAATCAACATAGTGATACCATCTCACATTATTTTGATCATGATGTGACAGCTCATGCCTTTTTAGTAGTTAATCTTTAGATTGAGGTTTTCCTTCTGTCTTTTACCTACGCAGCTCATACTATTTTATTTTTTTCCCTTTGATATAAACCCAGACCTTCCAATAACAATCTATGAATACATAGGGAAAACATTGAAGGGCACTACTTCTCAGAAGTCCAACCATCTTAATCATATACTCCCTCCGTCCCATAATAAGTGTCACCTTAGCCAAAAACACGCATATTAAGAAACCAATAATGGAATGTGAAGTTTACTAAATTACCCCTATATAATAAAAATAAATTACTTTTCCCTCTTGATTGGAGCATGCACAATAGTAATCATTTTGACAAAGAATCCAACAATACCCAAGTTACTATGTGGCTTTTCCAATCATCATTTAGATGTAACTTTAACTTGTCACTTTTTGACTAAGGGTAGAGTTGGAAAAAACTAGTCAATTTATGTCTTGGTTTCCTAAGGTGACACTTATTATGGGACAAATTTTTTTGGCTAAGGTGACATTTATTATGGGACGGAGGGAGTAACAAACAAGAAAAAAAGTTCATCAATGTGTCACCAATAAGTCAGCTCATAATCAATGTGACAGCGTCAATTGGACATGCGTGCATACCTTAAATAAGATAAGGCGGTAAAAGATGCTGGCGGTTTCTGTGTCATGCAACTGCTCCAGTAATCTTGCCATGTTAAAGAGTGTCGAAACTTTGTTCCAAGGAAGTTCCACAGTACTTCCTTGTTCCTCAAGTCTATGAAATAGCTGGAAGTCCTTGTATTGCCGAACAGATGCACTGGCATCGATTGGATATTGTGCACTTTTAAACAGATCAGATTGGGCTTCACCGTTGGGGTATAAAAGCCCTTCAGAAGTTGGATCATCAGATCGTGCTTTTGCATCAAGGAACCTACTCCATATGCCATCACCTAAAGCTTCCTTAAAACTTTGTGTAGCAAGCTGGAAATCATTAATCAGTAAAGGTTAGTGATCTGATATACCATTATTGAATGCAATGAAAAATCTAAACATGAAAGCAGCTCAGTCAATGACAAAAAAGAACTTTACAAACCTCAAATTCTCCCCTTTCAAAATGGAGCACGCCAATGTTGTTGAACAACTCTATTGGTACTTCTTCATTTGACTTCTTAAGTAAATTACATGCCTGCAAAATTGATTAGGTCTTACCTTAAGTATACAAAAATCTTCTTTCAGAGGTTAAAATCTAATGAACAGTTTCAAATATGATGATTTTTGTGGCACAAATTTCAATCCACCCTAAGAAATTCATAGTACCATCAAGACAAATTTACAGCACTGATGTTACACAAAGTAGTAACTACAACAAGCAATCCTGGATGCCCAATCTGCCGCTACTTGCATATAAAACATGCCATTTATGTATTCATCTATGTGAAACTATAATGTCTTTAATTAGACGAACAAGTATTTTCAACAACCAACTTTTTTGATAAATAAGTTTACCAACAACTAATAACGACAGGAAAGTAAGAGTTATATTATCTGTGACATGAAAATAAGACTTATTTTATTTTATTTTTTTGATAACCGTGGTGTTCGCGCTAGCTTGCGCGTACCCCAACTAATTCCATGGGATACCTACCACCTCGCACCAGCAGCAGGTACCAAGTAACTCTATCCACCAAGATTAGAATGGATGGGAAGAAATCACCTAGTGTTTCGTCTCTGCTGGGATTTGAACCTGAGACCTCATGGTGCTCAACCCACTTCATTGACCACTAGGCACACCCTTGGGTGCATAAGACATTTTTTGAACAGATGGAAGTGAATAGTAGACTTGCAATCCAAAAAAAAAAAAAAAAATTAAGAAGAAACAAGGATGAATTAAATTTGAGCAACTTCCAAAGTTTGGAAGACGCAAAATTAGGAAGCAAATTTACCAACAACATAACCAGGAAGCAAATTTGCCGAGCAGAAAAAAATTAGGGAGCAAGTAATTTTTAAAAAGATAGGACTTAGATAGAGAGAGAAAGAGAGCAAAAAAGTCAAAGTGAGATGGATCCTCGAAGTATTGAAGATCAGAAAGACTGTATAATTTGTAGATGTTTCTGTCGAGAATACCGATTTTCTTTTATTTTTTTCATCAGTAGAATAAGAAACTTTTTTTTAGTGAGTAGAATAAGAAACTTTTCCGGCTCAACCGAGTTCTACTTGCTATCCTCGTCACTCCTTCAATAACCCAGAAGTACATTCTGCTACTGGGAGCATAACCAAGTGAAATGAGAAAATATACAGAAATAAATGGAAATATTCAAGGGCCTTACTGTTTTAAAGGCCTCTAAAGCAGCAGCAGGATCATTTGAAATTAACAGTTCTCCTATATCCAAAAAGGCCTGCAAGGAAGCATGAGAAGATAACTAACGCAGGATCTCAGGAAGAGAACCGTATCTCACTTAAGACATCATGCCATCCTAGTCCAAAATCTCTTGATAAAGTAAATGATTTTATTAATGCTGGGGAAATCCTCGTAATATACCAAAAAGAAGAGAGACCTAGGTCACCATCGTACTCTAATTTTAAATGGATGAAAGCATTACACCCCGTGATATAAGATGGAACAATAGCATTTAGATTTTCTTCTTTGTTTCTTCATTTTTTAGATTTTCAAACCTTTTGTGTTAAAGATTATTCGTCCCGTCTTTAATTCCCTGTTCTTACAAAGGCCTTCCAGAAGATATTACATAAAATAACAGATAAACACACGACTCTCTCTTCTTAAACAACCTATATCCTCCACACTTAATCAGCATTTGATAGACTGTCCAACCCCGAGCAATCTTAGTTATCGGTGGGGGTTCAGTTCGTTAGCTGGTATTTGTTTAGTCATTCAGATAGTGACTTGCGCTCTTAGCTATGCATTACACACATAAAAATACCTGGGGATCACGAGGATCAATCTTTGTGGCTTTCTTCAAATATTCCTGAACCTTCTCTGTCTGGCCAAGCTGCACATAAATGTGTGCAAGAGCCTGCAAAAAAAAAAAAAAAAAAAAAAAAAAGGATAAACTATTCAAAGAACAAAAACAAAATGTTGACAATAGTCAAAGCTGAAAGCAATGAACGAAAAATTTTATCAAGTTTCTCATATAATAATAAAATTTTGACAATATCCAGTCCCAACAAAGTACTCTATCAAGTATCAACTCACTTTTACTGTCTCACTACTTTCAGGGTAAACCTCCAAGACTTTCTCAAAATTAGCCAGCGAACTCCGAAGATCTCCCAACTTCAGCTGTACTTGTCCCAATCCTAACTTAGACAAGCAAAGAGAATGACAAAATAGATGAAAAAGAATGATTTAGTTGGCAAGTTTTATTTATCAATTGACAGCCTAAAACCTTTTGTGGCACTTTACATCCCCCAATCACCACAATTGACCATTTAACATGTTTCAAAGGAGGCAAGAAGTGTGCATTTTGGTAAGGGAATGTCATCATTTGAAGCACCTTTTTATAAGTATCATTCTTGGCAATTATGTTAATTATCCTCCAACATCTGATGAATTTATCATCCCAGTCATATAGAGGCTCAAAGTGGTTATAAGGAAACAACTTTTCAGTTTCAGACTTGTTAAGCTTGTGAGAGGCTTAGCCACCCAGGACAACTTGGAAGAAAGATTCCCCAAAGCGTGGCAATTCTTCTCCATTCCCTATCTCTATTCTTTTTCATTTTTTTCATGCTACACCTTCTGATTAGAGAAACCTACTGAAAAATTCATTTGATATTCGACCATCTATCATAGATTAAAACTTATGAATCTTGGATCACAACAAGTTCTCAATGGACACTCAAAGTAATGCAATCCTCAAAAAGAGAAATAATAGCAAATACTTAGCGACAGACAACAGGAAGAAAAATACGTACCATAATAGGGTAATACAAATTCATGCGGCTTACTGCTTTCTTTTACAGACGCCATGTAGTACATTCCAGCTTTCTCATAGTCGCCCTTAAGTCATGGGAAACAAAAATAAATATCATTAGAATAAAGCTTCAGGGGAATCATAAACAAGGATCACCCAATTACTGGTGTGAAAAGGATCAAAGAGTTGTGCATCTTCAGACCTTGCTGTGGTAAGAGCGTGCCAAATTGTAGTACGAATGAGACTTAGTTGGTCCATGAGTGGTTACAGCAAGTGCAGTCTCGGTCAACTGCTCCACAAGGAAATGCTGACCAGTGAAGAAAAAATGATTGGCCAGATAATTTAGAGCCATTGCACAGTAAGGATACATCTCGAAGGCTCTTTGCATCTTTTCCATTCCTCCCCTAATACCAGAAGCTGTACATAAAGAGCTGACACCAAGTTAGACAACACTACTGCAATAAACTCCATTTTTACATAACTAAAATCAGCATACTAGCACAACTATAATCCCTGAGAAATCTCAACCAGAGCTTTCTAAACAAGATAAGAGTATTTCACAATGATTCTCTCTAGACAAGTGATAAGAACAAATTTTCTCTGAAGAAGCAAACTTAATCTTATGGGTCACTTATTTCTCCTACAAGGTTCTACAGCAATCTGACTTTTAAGTGTATCTCCTGCCTGGAATGTGCAGAATTAACTTCATATCACATATACAGACTCAACATATCAATCTAAGGGAAGAACTCACCTTCATTGTTTTGCAAATCCAGAATTGCTAGTGCCACCAGAGCATCCACATTTTCTGGATCTAACTATAGTTTCAGAAGTAGTTACAAGAAAGTCATATCAGTTGAAAATAAAAATGGCGGGGGTTTAGGGGTGGGGAGTGACAAAGCATACTGTGTTCCGTCAGGGAACAGGGAAGGGTCGCGCCCCAACGGGGTGTTCATCAGTTAAGAATAACACAATGATTATAACAACATTATAAATGCAAAATTCTCCACTCGCCTGCAAGACACGACCAAATGCCTGCTTCGCCTTTTCCAATTGGCCCAATTTGTATCTACAGAGACCTATTCCGAGCCTTACCGCAGCAGGACATTCAGGATACACTTGCAAGGCCCTCTACCAAATACACATGAGCCACAAAAAGGCAACATAGAGTCAATATCATTCCTTCTAACAGCATCTAGAGAGCTATATAACATTATACATGCTAGATCTGTTCTGATGTTTCCCAATTTTATTTTTTTTATTTTTTTTTTTTTTTGGGCATGAAGGGGAAGCTACGCCAATTCTCTTATCCAAGGCCAGAAAATTAGCCTATCAATAGTAATGGATAGACGATGAACCTTATATAGCTCCAGTGAATCAGAATATCGTCCACGGCTAAACTGAACACAGGCCTGCAAAAGATTGGGGTAAGCAGTTGTCATGAGAGTCGATACAAGATGTTAAGGCTTGGAATTAGCACATCCAAAGGGTTTTGCAGCGGAGAACAAAGAAGCAAAAATTACTTCAAACAATTGTTTTATAAGGAAAAATTACATCATACAATAGGTGCAGTTCTTAGTTAATTATCCGTAACATGTTACCATAGTCATCCACATCACAGTTCTTGTGCGGCAGAGCACAAGAAGCAATACATCATTCAAAAGCTGCAGTTCTTCAATTAATTATCCTTAACATGTCACCAAGGTCATCAACATCACAGTTCTTGCACAGTAGGTTAATTTCATTTCCAAGCATATTGCAGGGTTTACATCACCAGCATCATGTTTATAAGCAACGTAGTTCTTAACTTCTTAATGCCATGTAAAAATTTAACATACTAAATGTTTCTGAAACGAAAACAAGCATGGAATCGGCTTTACCTGACCCAGGAGAGCAGGAACATTATCACGATCTCCATCAAGTACAATCTTGAAAGCAGCAAATGCCTGCTCTACATCTCCCTTGGCAAGTAACAGCTGGCCTGTAAATCATGTGAATGCTCATCTGGTTGGTAAAAAATTACATGGATACTATTACACCTTTTTAGTCCAGCTTATACAACCTAATATTCTAAGAAAGTGTTGGCAAAGTAGGGTTTTATTACAAGCACGATCAAAAACTCACTTCCTCAAACACAGGTCAGAACTCAACATGCTTGGCATAGCCTACAAGCTCCTCAGAAGTTCAGCCAACCCTCTTCCCCAAAGTGAATGTGGTGGGGGGGGGGCGGAATTCAGATGTTTATTAGAAATTTAATAGCAGATAATTAATGAAGCAAACTTACATGGCCTAACCCATACGTTTTTAGTAATATCAGGCAACCCTCCTTGTAAAAAAAAGTAATTTTAGGCAAGTTAGAAGTTTGAAAGCCTAGGTTAAATAACATTCTGTAGACTTAACCAAACAATTAAGTAAAATAATCCATCTCCGTGAAATCCTATATATGTTAGAGCCTTATCAAACAAATATTCTATCTGTTACAGCTGTCAATTAAATATAAATTGCTCCACCTCAGCAAAATGATTTTAAATTCCAACCACAAAAAGGCATTGATTTACTTTTTTCAAGCAATAATATCTTCAATAAAGAAATCAAATAGTGCTTACCTTTCCCAACCCACGTAGAGGGCTCGTGCATGTCAATTCTGGATGCTTTATTATAATATTGGGTTGCCATTATAAAGTGCTCTTCTTTTTCTCTTTGTTTCGTCTCAATCTTCCCAAGATAGCTGTAATATGCACCTAATGCATTTAGAATGGCAATCCTCTCATACCTCACATCTGCATAATATTCATCAATCTCTGCACCATAACAATGTGCAATAGGAATTAGTTTCTTTCAAAGAAGGAAAGACAGAAACTACACATTCTCCGACTTTTCAAGGAGAGTGGATAAATACCCATCCAACAACAACATACCCAGTATAATCCCACCAGGTGGGGTCTGGGGAGGGTAGAGTGTACGCAGACCTTACCCCTACCTTGTAAAGGTAGAGAGGCTATTTCCGATAGACCCTCGGCTCAAGGAAAGATGAAAAGGCAACAGTAATAAAAAGCAGATAAATACCCATCCAATGCGCTTAAACGTGTCAGAGTCAATCAGCTAGTATAAACACAAATAAGTACCTGGGCTAGAACCTTCTTCCAATATCTGCCGAAACTGATCGATTTTGCCTTGTTTGAAATATTCCCTCTGTGAAAACCACCATAGAATGGAGGAGGAATAGAGAACTTTTAGAAACACAAAAAACAAATGTTGTGAAACACGAGTCTTATCATGCACGTTATCTAATTAGATTAGTAAAACTGCTCTTATCCCCAATACAACTATAACAACCCGAACCCTTGTTTTGAGCATATATATCTTTTATGTGATTTGATGCTTTGGTTAGCACTGTATCGTGTTATTGGACTTAGTGGGATAGTCCGGGTCGAAACCCAAAGGGCTCGGGAAGGTTCTTTAACGCAATCTAGTTTTGGAAAGCTTGAAAGCTAATTTTGGGAACCCGACCCTTATATCTGAGTTTTAGCGTGATGTTGAGTGATCGAGACTTTGTGTAGGTCCATATCATATTTTGGGACTTGTTGGCGTGCTCGGGTTTGGAGCCGAGAGGCTCGGGGGTGTTTCGACACCTTAGTAGGCATTTGGAGTTGGCAGATTCTGGTGCCTCCTTCACGACTGCGAGCGCGCCAGTCGTGATCGTCAAGGCCAGGTGGCTAAGCCATGGGAATATGTACAAATTAAAGAAATTTAAGGGATAAAGTGGGCACTTTTAGCCCTAATCCCAAATTATGAAAACCTTAGATTTTGGTTAGCAAACGATATCAAATTTAGATTTTGATTATTGTAATGAGTTCCCCAACTTATGGGTCACATTTCCACGGATTCAATTTCGAAATCCGAACTGTTGACCCGAGGGCCGGGTTTGAGTTGACCAAGAGTTTGATATTAACCCCAAGGGTCCTAAAATTATGGGAATAGTTTTCGTAAACTAATTTGGACCCATTAATGACGAATTTGAATAGATTGAGACCATTGGAGCTCGTTTGGGCAGACCTTGCCATTTCAAGTGAGGTCTGTAAAGCAAGCAAGCCTTAGGACAGAGATAACTCTCCTACACGCATAACTCCGAGGTTCATTATTGAACATACCCAAACGAGAAACTCTATCAATGCTCAGGAAATTCTCATAACAATCACATTAAAACAGATGTAAAGACATATACAAATAGCAAACTTCAACCAAAAAAGGTCAAACAAAACTCTGGTTGATTTCTCAGACGGTCACTCAACTACTAGTTATTACCTCATAAAGTCACCCTTTTTTCTTGATTCCAGTTTTTCTTCAAGAAAGAAAGTGACTTCATGAGATAATAACTATTACTTGAGTGACCATATGAAAAATCAACTCACCAAGCAACATAAATCTCTCCTCTGCATAAAATATAAACCAGAACAATTTTTTATTTTTTGGGGAAATTTTCAACAATATACAGCCCAACATAAAAAATTATACCATGTAGCCCAATATACAACATTTATTATACCTGTCGGGGTGTGTGTGTGGGTTTTTTTTTTTTTTTTTTGGGGGGGGGGGGGGGGGGGGGGGTACACAAAATATGGGCTAAACCGGGTAACAAACTCAAAACATGAGCTACGAAGTGTAAATATTTTCTCCCAGTAGACATAGAGTGTAATCTTCCCAATTGTGTAGGTGTGAATTGTTGACTTCTCATATGGCCACTCAACTAATAGTTATTATCTCAGAAAGTCACCTTTCTTCGTGATTCCAATTTTCTTTTAACAAAGAAAGTGTCTTTCTGAGATAATAACTATTAGTTGAGAGACCATCTGAGAAATCAATTCACCAAGCAACATAAATCTCCTATATGTGAAATTTCAACCAGAACAATTTTTTGTGGGAAATTTTCAAAAATATATGGCCCAACATAAAAAAATTACGCCATGTAGCCCAACATACAATATTATACAAACCTGGGAGGAAAGCATTATACACAATGTATCAACCTTGTATAAAAGTGTGCATAAAATGTGTTGATACATGGGCTAAACTGGGTAACAAACTCAAAATATGGGCTACGTGGCATGATTTTCCCAATTTCAAGGCGAAAATTTTCAAAAATATACAGCCCAACATAAAAAAAATTACGCCACGTAGCCCAATATACAACATTATACGTGGGGGATATATCTATCGAGCTTGTATAAAAGGTGATTATACACAACAATGGGCTAACCTGGGTAAAATTATGGGCTACGTGGCATAATTTTCCCAATTTATTGTTTTTATAAATGTGTTTGAATTGAACTTACAGCAATAATAAGCCAGAGATCAAGTGGAGCTTGTTCAGCTTTGAGAATATCAAGAATGTCAGAAGCATCCCTAGGTAGTTGGTCTAATGCTACCCTAACTTCTTCTTCTGAGTTCTGTACTGGAATGTACACACTCGCCATTCGATTTCACCTCAAATTCAACCAATAACAAAACTAAACCCTAGCTTTCTTTCTGCAGAATAATATTTATATATGTGGCTGAAGAAGAAGAAATTTGACTTTGGAGAAGTTCAAAACATCAGATTGTGTAAGCAACCGATACATATACATATATATATGACTCTGTGTGTGTGTGTGTGTGTTTTTTCTCGAGCTGGCTGGTTAATTGAACATAGTGATGGGTGTTCTATTATTACCAGGTGCTCTTCTAATTTTATTTTTGGAGATTATACACAGTGAGATGTATTTATGAATCCTCATTTGTGTGTTTCCTCTTGTGTCCTTTGAATTTTTTTCCCCCGGTAAATTACACGAAATACCCATATAGTATGACCCAATTGCAACAGTTCATATATTTTAAAATGTAAAGTTTATTACCCATATATACAATAAAAATCATATTCATATTTTCTAAAAATATTTAAACCCCTGATGTAATGAAAATCTCACATAACAAAAATGTTTATCTAACTGACTAAGTAAATTTAAGATAATTTGAAATGACTCCCAATCAAGTCATCGAGTGACATAAAATAGCATATTCGGAATTGGAATCTCTCTCGCAATGGATGGTTGTTGTTCTCTTGAAGCTACCTTTATTCTTTTTGGAAGTCATGACAGACGGACCCGCTTATAATAATGAGTAAATTAAAATAAAAGTAATAATTTTTTATATACTGAATTATTTATAATTTACATATTTAAAGTGGAAAAAATTATTATTAGTAATTGATATATCTTATTAATAATAATAATTTTTCGACAAAAATATTTAACCACTTAATTTTATAAAACTTAAGTACATATGAACTTTTTACATTCAATTTTCATCCAATAGAGTTTTTAAACTAAACACTTAACACCCTATTAAAATAAAAATATTATTCAAGCTAATATTTGTGTAGAATTGTTATATTATAAAAAAGAAAAATATTTGACTTTAAGATACAAATGGTATATATATATATATATTTAGTACAATTTATCTTTTTGTGCTTATTCACTACTCTCTTGACAGAGAAATCTCTTAAGATAAAGATTTAGGCGACCTAATTCTGGATCTATAGTCAAATGGAGAAATTAATTACTATAAAGTCATCATATCGATATTCCTTTTGCTTCTTTTTTTAAATAATAAATTAACAATAAATATTCTTTTCCTTCAGGAAAAATGGTAAACAGCAAAATAAATTTGTCTCGATATAAAGTTATACACTTCCTCATGTAAAGAAAATTTGCAAACAAATATTGAAATTGTACAATAATATAAATTTTCGTAATAATTGAGTTAGTGTAAACGTGCAGTGAATTCTTTTTATTTCTCTCTACTTTAAATATGTTTTATCTAATGTATTTGTGTGTCTGTCCTAGAAATATTCCTAAAGTTTTCTGCTTTGACGAAATTGAAAGAGCAATAAACAAATGAACGGGAATAGATGGAACATTTCGTTTAGTTTAGGCCTCACTTTTAAAAAAATCATTTTCTCATCTAATGATTTCTTCTTTCTTGGAGGTAGGGGTGGGAAGGGAGGGAGGATAGAAGGAGAATAATAATAATAATAATAATAATAATAATAATAATAATAATAATAATAATAATAATAATAATAATAATAATAATAATAATAATTTAGTCTAGTAAAAATTAAATATTGCATCTTCTGAGTAAGAATTTTTCTAATTTGCGATAATTTTATCATCTAAGAAAATTCATTTTTATACTTAACACATATACTTTCGAAATAATTGCTTTAATTTTTTAGATTTATAAATTGATGGCTTAAATTTTTAGTTTAGTTCAGTTTTGTAAAATATAGTTGGTCAGAACTTGGCAGAAAAAAAAAAGAAAAAAAAAAGGAAAGATTATTGTGGTTGAAAATCTGAATAAAGATAGTATTAAATATATCATATCAACTAGTTTGAAATTAGAATAGTTGATTGATTGGTAAATCCATAGCAAAAATCGTCCTTTATGGCTTTCTATTTTTGGATAAGTGTCAAATGCTATGCTTAAATTTTCTATATTATTCCTAATTGTAGCATATGTGAGACTTCAGTGTGGTTAGTTAAATATGATGGTGGTATTTGATTTAATTTGTGTATATCTATATTATTTTTTAAGTAAATAAAAAGGAAAAACTAAGCGTTTTGCCTTTTTTGGAAATTTAAACTCTAATCCTTCAATGTAAAAAATTCATAGTTTTACCATTATTTTCCCCTCTTTTTAAACCATTACTTTTTCTTCCTCTCTTGTATTTTCCCCTCTCCCTCATGACACTTGCACCCAACACCTATGTATCTCTCTTTTTGCATGAATTTTCCCTTAATCAAAACCACCTATTGATTCTATATTTAATAAAACTTTACTTTTTTTTCAACGTGAATCTAATTTTCTTTTATGTTGCTTAGAGTTAGGTGCTCACTAGCACTTTATTTCTGCTAACTGGTTTCCATGAATTCAAGGTATAATTTTTTTTTTCTAGAAATTAATGCATTAAGTTATTTTCTTGTTTTTGTTTTGTTTTGTTTTTCTTATATGAATCCAACTATAAGGTTAGTATTCAAAACGCCATTTTTAAGAAATTCACCATCCAACACTTTCTTGCCAATTGATATTTTGTTACCCTACTTACATTTTCTTCAAATAATAAATTATTCTACTAATTGTTATTTTTATATAGACCTGTAGACTCTATATAGAAGTGATACTTTGCTGGAAAACATAACAATATCAATCAGGAAAGTGAAATAAGGATAGAATAAACTTATCGAATTAAATTGTTGCGTCGTGGCAAACCACTATCTTGAAAACGATTTCGGCCCGACTCCGATGTAAATTGCGATCGCTCCCCAAGGTTCCATAGCACTACCAAACACTTGCATTAGTCGCAGGAAGTTTGGAGGTTGCTCAAAACCAATTGCCTAGGAAATAACTCAAGAAGATGAAAGGAAGAAGATGTTTTTTTTTAGCGTCTATTATGTTCACCAAGGATACTGCTTATATAGGAAATTTCCAGTTTACAACTTTTCAGGAAGCACCTGTGGAAGTAAGGAGAACATTGAACCTGGACAAAGCTTCATTTCCTCATATATGAAGAAGGACCATCTGAAGGACAGATTACAACAACAACAACTCTTAGTTAGACAGATAACCACCTTAAATACTCAGAACTATCAACAGTGAGATTGCTTCAACAATTTCCACTTCTAAATCTCAGCCAATGTGTGGTATCAACATCTATGATGTTCATTCTGTTGACTGAGAATTAAATATCGGAATGTTGGATTAAACTCACACAAAAATTTTGAAGTAGTTTAAGTCAATGATTATCAGCAGCTGATCATGGCACTTGCAGGACTACCTTGTTGCCTGAGGATACTCATGTGGTTTTGATTCCATAGCACTTGGTGAGAGATTTTAGGTGTTCACAGATGGTATCAAACCAAGGCTTTAGCTCATCCTGTATTTTCCAAGATCAGGAGCTATCACTTCCCTGTGTATTATTGTTTTCTTCATGCATGTTGGAACTGTTTTCCAACTGCTGTTACTTTGTTTGCTTTTTATTCTCTGTACTAGACTACTATTTTGAATTATGCATTTACCACTAATCATTGATTAGATATTTTTATTAAAAAAATATATATATAGGATATTGCAAGAGTTGTTGCAAAGAGGAGATCAATGGAGAGTAATTAGGATAAATGGTGAGTAAAGGCAGGATTCAAATCAGCAAATTAACTCAGCCAATAAGAAGAATTGAAGTGGTTGTTACAAGAATAAATACTTGAACGTTTAATTCCAACAATCCTCTGCTCATGCAAAGATAAAGAGTAAGAATAAATTCTGAGCAAAAGGAAGGAACATGTACTTAAGTGTTAATATCTTTTGATTTGAACTAACACATAGTGAAATGAGGCAACAACTAATATCAACAAAGTGAAGTACTCTTGAACAGAATGGACATAAGTTGAGGCCCCCACAACACATACCATATTCTTAATTTATGCAATCTCCGCGATACTAACAACGTGCTTTTATGGTCATGCACCATACCTCGGGTCTCATGAATGCTCTAGAAAAAAAACCAAGTTTTTTTATAAAAGGCGGTCAAACCTTTACACTCACGTAGGTGATTCCATCAAGTTTGTTTTCAACATAGACTACCATAAGATTATGGAATTATTAAGAGCAAAAATAAGCTCAACCTTTCTCATATTAAGTGGTGAATCCATTCAGTGCTTCTCAATAGCACCACCACAAGGAGTTATGAGAACATTAAGAGTAAAACTCAAGTAAATCCATCAAGTGCGTCTCAAAAGCATCACCATAACAAGCTATGTATTAAGAGTACAACTGAACCTTACAAAACACTACCACACGCCATAGGGATAGGATAGGTAGAGTATATTGACAGCCTATATGGCTCTGTTTGACCACAAACGGGTATCCATCATATTACCTCAATCCCTGGGCTTTAGCCCTGTCCCCCTTGACATTTCAAGGATTACTCTCTTTGCCAAGTTTATTATTCTCTTTGCCAAGTTTTTGGTTCAAAGATCCACCAAATTTCTTTCGGACCTTACAAATGCCAAGGAAATAACAACATGCTTCAACAATTGTGTGACATCGTTTGTCTAATGCGAATGTGTCTTTTTTCCCTCCATTGTACACACTACTTAGCAATTTCAATTGTCTCCTGTGAGTCACAATAAAGAAACTAGTGTGGTTTGTTCCCCCACAATGACATATCTGTCAATATTGGAGCTAAATATCATCTTATACAAATAATAACATATGAGTTATTTCAAGATATTGAGAAGATTAGAGATCCACCGACAAATATTAGATCTCATTTCTCCATTAGTTAAAACTCCATATAACCTTACAAATCAAGAAAAATCCCCACAAAGCATCAATGTATAAGACAGAGAGATGCTCTCGGCGCATTTTAGCTCTTCTTGCTAATGTGCATGGATAATCCAGATTCATGGCAAAGAGAGGTTGGGGAAGACCTCGGAACCAACCGAAAGGCGACACAAAAATAACCACGACCAAACAAACAAAGGAAAAGGCAACTAACAACACCATGGGTAACCAAGCCATGGCTATGATGGCAAGTTTGAGGGTTTCAACGAACATGAGTCCCGCAACCCCCCTTGTTCAGTCGATGACAACTGGAACTCAAACAACAATGAAGAGTAAGACACCAGAAGGGAAGACAACCACCGGTACTCAGCTCGCTGGGGCTGGGACAGCTGGAATTTCAGGTACAACACTGAAAACCACTGGGGAAAGGGTGAAGGGAAAGGGTGTAACACCTGAGAGCTTGATGAAGACTCCAACTGAGGCGATGCAACAAGCTCCAATTCTGATAGAATCTCTGGCGAGACAACAAATACCAGAGTCAATTCAGCAGGAGGAGGAGGATAACAGTTAACCGCAAAATTGGGCCGGACTATTTGCTCGAAACAGGGTAGTTGCTACAGAATGGCTCTGGATTTCATCCCACCCCATGTGATTAATGGGAAAATTATGATTATATTGGAAGGATGGGAGGTTAAAGAGCAAACTGAACTGTGGAATAATGTACTAGTGATCTATACTATGGGTGAGCTACCTAACTATACGGTTATAAGTAATAACATACCTAGAAATTGGAATGAGGTGGGAACACCATATCTATACCTACATGATGAGGGATTTTTTATTGCTAGATTTTTGGATATTCATGATAGAAATGAGATCTTATACTCTGGACCGTACACACTAAATAGTAGGCATTTAACCATGAAAGACAGACCCCAACCTTTGATTTTCAGCAAGAATTTCCACATACCATGCCAATTTAGGCTATATTTCCCAGTTTGCCTTTGAACTCTTTGGGGTTCCAAGACATTGAGCAAAATTACCAGTGGTTTGGGAAAACCTATATCTACGGATAAATGCACCGGGAAGCAGGCTCGAATATCCTATGCTAGGGTTCTAGTTGATATGGATATCACTCAACCCATTCTAGAGGAGTTGGACATCACAGATCCAACAGTCAAACAGTTTACCCAAGCTATTGAGTATGCTTGGAAACCTCTATTCTATAAGAAATTTGTGAAGTTTTGTCATGTGTTCCCTGAGGAACCAAAAAGGGGCTAACAATCAGCAACAAGGGCACATACCAGAGAACCAAACTATGAAGAATAACAAACCAAGAAGTGGGTATAAGGGACACAAACCAGGAATGAATATGCAGGCAAATAGGGCAACCCGTACCTCACCAAACTGGGGGTAAAGGCACGAATTCTCTCCCACATATATCTTTACAGACTTAAAATATTTAATTCATGTTATATATATTCATGTCAGATGATATTCATGTTCATGTTCAGCTTACAAATACAGTTTCAATTCTGTTATTTCATGTGTCATGCTTATTTCATTCAGTTGCTTTACATACCAGTACAATTCGAATGTATTGGCGTCTCTTTTTATTTGTCTGGGGGCCTGCATTTCACGATGCAGATTTACAGGACGACGAATCAGCTCGTTAGGACCTTGCACATATCATGATTGGTGAGCCCCATCTAATTTGGGATTTATCTTTATTTATTTCATGTCAGTTATACAGTTAAGGTATGTCGAGGACCTTGTCCTAGTAAACAGTTCAGCAGTCAGACTTATGTCAGAGGTTTCATAGACTACACTAGTTCATCTATGTCATGTCAGATGTTCAGTCGTGTTGCCAGTATTGGCTCAATACTTATTATATTTTCAAACTCATGTTTAAACAATATTTTCATTAGTATTATGATGACTCATATTATCTAGACTATTCACGTTTTAAAGTGTATTCTGCATTAGTACATTCCCCATGTTGATTCAGCAAGTCATGTGGTTCGCTTGGTCACATGCAGCAAGGCACCGAGTGTCGTATTACGCTTAGGCCATGGTTCGAGGCGTGACAAAGCTTGGTATCATAGCCGAGGTTCATGTGTCTTAGAGAGTCTATGAAACTTTGTCCAGTGGGGTTACATTTATATGTGTGTGTATGCCACACATATAAACAGTTGACCACCAAGACATCTAGGATTTTCTCACTTCTTTCATACTCTAGATCGTGCAGTTAGAACTATGTTTTCAGGAATTCTTCTAACTCGTGCGTATTACATATTTCAAACAATGCCTACGAAAAAAAAAGTACACCAAAAGGACGTCAATTACTAGCCAAAGGGCTACTGCTGAGGACTCCCAGACTCAGGAGGTTCACATTGAGACTCAGGGGCTTGCATCGAATGCAGTGTCTGCGGCCCGAACACCCGGCTACGAAAGGCACAAGGACGTCGTCCTACGATTACTCCGCGACCCGGTGCTACAGAGCATGGATGTTAGGGGAGCAATCCAGCTACCCACCTAAATTATTGCTAATCAAGCTCAACATCATGAAACAGCTCATAGCATGGCTGCTAGTGGAGGGCCGAACAATTCTAGGACCAAGGAATTTCTGCATATAAATCCCCCAGTGTTCATAAGGACTGTTAAGGTAGAAGATCCTCAAAATTTCACCGATGGACTTCAGAAAGTCTTTCGTGTCATGCATCTTGCGAGACGAGCGTGAGTTGGAAACCTATCGATTCTGAGGATGTTGCTCATATTTGGTATGAGATGTTGGAGCAGTCTCGCGGGGAAGATGCGTCTCAAGAAACTTGAGACGAGTTTGTAGACGCCTTCATTGGTCACTTCTAGCTTATTGAGGTCAAAAAGGCAAAGGCCTACAAATTTGAGAGACTCAGGCCAGATGAAATAAGCGTGAATGACTATAATCTCAAGTTTGTTTCTTTGGCCAAGTATGCTCCTCACATGGTCCCTGACATGAGGGCCAGAGTTAGGCTCTTTGTGTTGGGCCTTCTACCCGACTTACATGGTGGTGCGAATATTGCTGCTAGAATGGGATGATGACTATCACCAAGATAGTTGCTTTTGTTTAGGGTATTGAGGACAAAATGAAAGAGGAAGAAGCTCTTCAGAAAGACAGAGAGTTTAATAAAAGAGCTAAGTCTGCAGGTAACTTTAGTCATGAGGGAGGTGGAGGCAGGAAATTCTTCAAGAACAGGTCATTCGTCTGTAGCCAGTGCCCCAACCCCAAGGTTCAGGAATGACCAGAAGAGACATAATTTCAGGCCAACATACTCCTATTCTCAAGCTAGTGTAGGGCGGAAGACTTATGATAATTCAGTCTGCAGCAAGTATGGTAAGAGACACCCAGAAGAGTGTCGGGTATGGATATACGCTATGTGTGGCCAGCGAGGCTATTTTCAGAGGGACCGTCCATCAGAGAGATAGGGTACCGGTGGTAATGTGGCTCAGTCCATTAATTCAGCCGCTCCTCGAAATTCTCAAGCTTAGTCAGGGCATGGTATAGCTAAGTCTGGTAATGCAGGCGGAGGTCAGAGCCGCTTGTATGTTTTAGCAAGTCGTCAGGATATAGAGGCACATGCAGCTGTTGTCACAGGTACATTAACAGTTTTCACTTTCGACGTTTATGCCCTTATTGACCCAGGATCCACTTTATTTTATGTAACTCTATTTATTGCTAAGAAATTTAGGATAGAACCAGACAAGTTGCATGAACCCTTTGAGGTGTCCACTCCAGTTGTAGAGTTAGTTATAGCTAGACGTATTTATAGGGGTTGCCCAGTTTTAGTCTATCATTGCAGAACTATAGCCGACTTAGCAGAATTGGAAAAGGTAGACTTTGATGCAATCATGGGTATGGATTGGTTAGCTACATGTTATGCCACAGTGGGTTGTAGGGCCTAAATAATAAGATTTGAGTTTCCTAATGAACCAGTCATAGAATGGAAGGGCAATTCAGTAGTACCCAGGGGTAGATTTATTTCCTATCTTAAAGCCAGAAAGATGATTTCTAAGGGGTATATCTACCACTTAGTCCGATTTAGGGATACAGATACCCAGACCTCAACTCTCCAGTCCGTACCAGTTGTTAATGAGTTTCCACATATTTTCCCAGAAGATCATCCTGGAGTTCCTTTCGACAGGGAGATAGACTTTGGAATTGATCTACTTCCTGACACTTAGCCGATATGTATTCTGCCATACAAAATGGCTCCAGCAGAGTTAAAAGCCCAGTTGAAAGATCATCTTGACAAGGAATTTATTAGGCCAGGTGTCTCACCTTGGGGAGCGCCAGTCTTGTTTGTCCGAAAGAAAGATGGTTCCTTACACATGTGCATTGATTACCGTCAGTTGAACAAGGTCCACATTAAGAATAGATACCCTCTCCCCAGAATAGATTATTTATTTGATCAATTTCAGGGTGCCCAGTGTTACTCCAAGATTGACCTCAGATCAGGATACCATTAGTTAAAGGTTAAGAAAATTGATATTCCAAAGACCGCTTTTAGAATCCGTTATGGTTACTTCAAATTTCTTGTCATGTCATTTGGGTTGAAAAATGCGCTAGTTGCTTTAATGGACCTCATGAACACTTCAAGCCTTATATTGATTTGTTCGTCATTGTGTTTATTAATGATATTTTGGTGTATTCCCGTAGTGAGACTGAACATGAAGTACATCTCAGAATAGTGTTGTAGACACTTCAAGATCGTGAGCTTTATGTGAAATTTTCAAAGTGTGAATTCTGGCTTAAGTCGGTGGCGTTTCTCGACCACGTGATTCAGGTGAAGGTGTAAAAGTTAATTCTCAGAAAATTTATGCCGTAAAGAATTAGCCCAGACCCACCTCAGTTTCAGATATAGGAAGTTTCTTGGGTCTGGCAGGCTATTACAGATGTTTTGTAGAGGAATTTTCCTCTATCTTAGCTCCATTGGCTAAGTTGACATAGAAAAAGGTCAAATTTCAATGGTTAGATGCGTGTGAGCAAAGTTTCGAAGAGTTGAAGAAGAGGTTGACTTCTGCTCCAGTTTTGACACTACCAGAGGAAACCAAAGGGTTCGTACTTTATTGTGATACTTCGGGAGTTGGTCTCGGATGTGTCTTAATGCAGCATGGTAAGGTTGTAGCTTATGCATCTCGACAACTTAAGGCTCATGAAAAGAATTATCCGACTCATGACTTAGAGTTGACAGCTGTGATTTTTGCACTTAAGATATGGCGTCATTATTTGTATGGAGTGTATGTTGATATTTTCACCGATCACAAAAGCCTGCAGTATATTTTCAAGTAAAAAGAGTTGAACCTCAGGTAGAAGAGGTGGCTCTAATTGCTTAATGAATATGATATAGATATCCTCTATCATCCAGGGAAGACGAATGTTGTAGCTGATGCTCTCAGTCGGAGATCCATGGGAAGTTTAGCTTACATTGAGGAAGATAAGAGAATTATGACCATGGAAGTTCATCGCTTAGCTAACCTAGGAGTTCGACTCTTGGACTCTAAAGATGGTGGAATTGTTGTTTAGATCAAGGCTTATTCCTCCTTAGTGGCCGAAGCGCAGGAGAAACAGTTTAGTGATCCTTACTTATTACAACTGAAAGAGGGGATTCACAAGCATAAGACGATGACTTTTGAACAAGGGGGAGATGATGGTACCTTAAGGTATAGAGGCAAACTATGTGTTCCAGACGTGGATGGGCTCAGAGAGAAATCATGATAGAAGCCCACAATTCTAGGTATACGATCCACCCAGGTTCCATAAAGATGTATCATGAACTTAAGGAAATTTATTGGTACAATGATATGAAAAGTAATATAGCAGATTTTGTGGCTAAGTGTCCGAATTGTCGGAAAGTGAAAGCCGAGCACCAGAGGCCTGATAGGTTGGCTCAAAATATTGACACCGAGCACCAGAGGCCTGATGGGTTGGCTCAAAATATTGATATTCCTGTATGGAAATAGGAGATGATAAATATGGACTTTATAACAGGTCTACCTCACTCATCCCGTAGACATGACTCGATTTGGGTGATTGTGGACCGACTTACCAAGTCAGCACACTTTTTGCCAGTTAAGACCACAGATTCAGCAGAAGATTATGCCAAGTTGTATATTCATGAGATTGTCAGATTGCATGGGACCCCAGTGTCCATTATTTCAGATCGTGGTGCTCAATTCACAATGAACTTCTGGAAATCCTTTCAGAAGGGATTGGGTACCAAGGTTAACCTCAGCATAACTTTTCATCCGCACACAGATGGTCAGGCAGAGCATACTATTCAGACTCTAGAGGACATATTGAGGACATGCGTCCGAGACTTTAAAGGTAATTGGGATGATCATTTGCCACTCATTGAATTTGCCTATAATAACAGTTATCATGCTAGTATCAAGATGGCACCATTTGAAGCTCTGTATGGGAGAAGGTATAGATCACCCATTGGTTGGTTTGAAGTTGGTAAAGCAGAGTTATTGGGACCAAATTTGGTCTATCAGGCTATGGAGAAATTCAAGTTGATTCTAAGGCAATTGAGAATGGCTCAGAGTCGCCAGAAGTCTTATACAAATGTACGGCGTAGAGACTTAGAGTTTCAAGTTGATGATTGGGTGTTCTTAAAGGTTTCACCTATGAAAGGTGTGATGAGATTTGGAAAGAAAGGAAAGCTCAGTCCCAGATATATCAAACCTTATAGAATCCAGTGAAGGGTTGGTCAAGTAGCTTATGAGCTTGAGTTGCCACAAGAGTTGGCGGCTGTGCACCCAGTGTTCCATGTATCCATGTTGAGAAAGTGTGTGGGAGACCCGTCGTTGGTTGTTCCTGTTGACACTATAACGGTTAAGGATGGCCTAACCTATGAAGAAATCCCCATAGCCATTCTTGATCGTCAGGTTCGCAAGTTGAGAACTAAGGAAGTAGCCTCAGTCAAGGTCCTATGGAGGAGTCAAAAAGTTGAAGAAGCTACATGGGAAGCCGAAGAAGACGTGAAATCCAGATATCCTCATTTGTTTGAAGAGCAAGCAGAAAACATTCAAGGTACATAACCTCCATATCTATGTCATGTCCCTTACGTATTTATGCCACACGTTTCATGTTCACGTTCACGTTCATGTATTTAGTATTCATATCTCATGTCCCTGCCTTCATGTTTTCACGAAACCATGTCATGTCAGTTCAATCCCTATGTTCAAAGTCATGTTTTCTTCACGTTCATGTACTCAAGCCATGTCTAGTCATGTTCTTAACCACGAACCATCATTCGAGGACAAATGATCCTAAGGGAGAGATATTGTAACACCTCGTACCTTTAAACTAAGCTACGTTCATGATTCAGGACTTAGAAAATAAGACGGAAGTGTTGGATTAAAAAATATGCCTCAGATGGTAAAAGTACACCTTACGTCATATTGTACGAGCCGTACATTTATGTATGGGTTGTACTTTTAAGACATACCTCACATGCGAAAAGTTGAAGTCACTGGAATTTGAAATTCGAGGTACGGGCAAGATTATATAGGTCGTACTTTTTCCACGTATAATTTATACAAATAGTACAATAATGTACGGGCCGTAGATCTCAAGCCTTACCTCAAAGACGAGAAATCTTAGTTTCTGGAATTTTACGCATGAGGTACGTCCACTAGGTACGGGACATACAATTCTGTACGGGCCGTACAAGGTGCCCGTACTTTTCCCAACTCAGCAATAAGTATAAATATGTGGGTTCAGTTTTTAATCCCACTTTTCATGTTCTCAAGCCCTAGAACGAAGTTTTTCTCCTCCTACTATCAAGATACACTGAGTTAAGCCTATTTCAAGTCTTTCAAGTGAATTCTAACATATATCCATGATTACTACATAGGAATTCATTGTTCCTAACCTAAGGTTTTCAAGAAAACCCATCACAAGGATTCAAGATTTAGGCTTTTGGGTTTCTTCTCAAGTTCAGACCTTTTTACATGTTTTTGAGCGATTAAGGTATGTAGGGTTTCTATCTACGTGTGGGAACATTATTGTTCTTCCCACGGCATGTTCTTCAATGATTATACGAAAGTTCACCAAAACTAGGGTTCTAGACATGTTCACGATAACCCTAAGTGCACGTACCATGATATACCATGTTTATATTAATAGTTCGTTATTGTGTTCTTAATATTTCCTTTCAGTTATTAAGAATCTGTCAGTAATCCATGAAAACCATACGTTGCATTCCATGGGTTCTTAAATGCAAGATATGAACTATTATGGTTATTTTCATGAAAATCTACATGCTTCCATGTTTTCATACAAATTATACTATATATCTATATCCATGTTATATCACATTTACGAATGACGTTTATAATCATATTTATTTAATTCATGGGCTTCCTAGCCAATTATATCCATGTTCATATTTTGGGAGTTGCACAGATTATCTAGAAGGCTCAGACAGCCTGAAACTACATATGCCAACGTAGGATAAGGATCATTCCGCCCATTTAGGACGATTCCTTCATGTTTCCCCATTGTGGGTTATTGGATCCATTCATGTCATGTTCATGTCTTGTACCCAGGAAAGGTACGAGATGGCTTAGCTAATCGGGCAGAGATCAGACGTTGCGTGCTTATGTGGTGGTTACATGTCTGTTATATTAATGCTCTCCCACAGGTATCTTTACAGACTTAAAATATTTTATTCATGTTATACATATTCATGTTAGGTGATATTCATGTTCATGTTCAGCTTGCAGATATAGTTTCATTTCTGGTATTTCATATGCCATGCTTATTTCATTATGTTTCTTTACATACCAATACACTTCGAATGTAATGACATCCCCTTTTATTTTCCTGGGGGCCTGCATTTCACGATGCAGATTTACAGGATGACAGATCAGCTCGTTAGGACCTTTCACGCATCAGCAATTGGTGAGCCCCATCTCATTCGGGATTTTATCTTTATTTATTTCATGTCAGTTATGCAATTAAGGTATGCCGGGGGCCTTGTCCCGCTAGCAGTCAGGCTCATGTCAGAGGTTTCATAGTCTAGACTAGTTCAGCTATGCCATGTCAGATGTTCAGAGTCGTATAGCTAGTATTGGCTCAGTACTTATTATATTTTCACACTATTTTCGCATCATGTTTAAATAGTATTTTCATTAGTATTATGATAACTCATGTATCCAGAATATTCACGTTATAAAGTTTATTCCGCATTAGTACATGCCTCATGTTGATTCAGCAAGCCATGTGGTTCACCCTGTCACATGCAGCAAGGTATCGAGTGCCGTGTTACGCCAAGGCCATGGTTCTGGGTGTGACAGTGTTTCATGGATCAAATGTGGCATGGGGAAGAACAAAGATGTCCATATGTGGATAGAAACCCTACATATATTAATTTCTTCAAAACTTGAAGAAAAGGTCTAAAATTTTGAAGAAGAAACCCAACAATCTAAACATGAAACCTTAAGGAGGTTTTTTTTTAAACCCTAAGATTGTAGCGTAGAATCTTGTGAAAAATTCATGTATAAGTGTTAGAATTACTTAGGAATACATTGGAGAGACTTACCTTGATGTGGGAGGATGAAGAGAGGAGAAAAAGTCGTGCTAAGGCTCGAAGAACTAAAAACTGTAATAAAAATTCAAAAAAATGCGACTTTAATGAATCTAGGGTGTGCCTGCGTTTGCATCTGCGCCGCAGATTGCATTCTGCTGCCGCAGATGCTATAGCATATTGAAACAGAATGCTAGAAACTTATGGATGAAAATTTGGTCCAAAATACGTCACAGAATGCATTTTGCGTCGCATACGTGTGTCCAGCAGGCTGCTCTGCGACCCTTCAGTAAGACGATCATAATTTTTTGTACAATGCTCCATTTAGCCTGGTCCTTATATGGATGGAAATGTATTTCACAATCTTACAACTTTCATTAAGGAAGTTTTCCCAAATTCCCAATTAATAAAGGGATTATGCTAACTTGAAGTGAGGCCTCGTGAAAACTCACTTGAAAACATGCTTCGTAAAGTAGCTTCCGAGTTTACTTTTTCTTAAGACTCTTCTTATGCCTTGATTAGATTTCAAAACCCTTTGTACACTCATGTTGGGTTCATTATACTCCCATCTTACGTGTCAAACCTTAGCCCGAATGTCCGGGATGTCACACCTACACTCTAACTTGGTAGGCGCATCAGTTTTAAACCATTTCCATTATAGTAAGACAAAAAGTAAACATTTGAAACAATTAAATCATAAAGGCATCTTAAATAAATAAATACGGAATAATAAATAAACGCCCAAAAATCTGGCAATATGAATCGAGAGGTTCTAAGATGATAATACATAATTTGAGGTAAATATAATGTCTGGAATAGAAAGGCAGAAAATGAAATGATAGAGGGAGAGAGAGAGCCTATTGTTGCGGATCATGAAAGCATCGCACCTAGAATCTTTGAATAACTGCTACTAGACACGATTACGGACTCTACTAGTACTCGGGTCAAGATGTCTGTTATATCCCGTATTTTGGGTACATTGGGACAATTCGGTTTAACTATGATAAGTTAGGGCCAAAACCATTCCGGGATACAAAGTCGGGACTTTTGACCTTTGATTTTGTTTTGCGATATAATTGGTTCATGAATTTGTTGGCATGGAACAATTAGGAAAATTTGGGACCAAAATTGGAATAATGGAAAGTTGGAAATCATGCAAAAATTTGGCCCTTGGCCGTGTGGTTATTGGAAATGGCCCACACAATTTGTGTTCAATTTTTATTGCTCCAACACATGGTGTGGGCCAAGGAAACTTGTGCCATATTCATATAAGCACAAAATATGATCAACTAGTCATCCTTGTTCATTCCAACACTTAGAAAAAAAAGATAGAAGTTGAAGAACAACAAGCTTGGCTCTCGGCCAAGACCCTCAAAAACTAAGTTCAATTCTAGCCACTCCAAAAATATTTTGTTGATGCAAATCCACTAATTTGAGGTCCCTAAGTAACGTGGAAGTGTTGTTCGGGTCATCCAACCATTCGTTGTGTCAATTGCAAACCCTAGGCAAATTGTGGAGTTGAAGAAGAAAGGTGAGATTTAATTATGTTTCATGTGTTATAAAGGTTGTATGCATGTTGTAGTATGTTAAAATGGATGAAAATCATGAAATATAGTAAGTTGGAATTGAGGCCATGTGTATGAGGTTTGGCCGTGTGAGGTGTGTGTATGTTGTGTTGTGTTTAAGTGATGAATTAAGTTCTATGTAGTATGTTAATTGTTGTAGTTTGAAGAAATGACTGAGAATTATCAATATGTGGATGTTGGTATGTTGGCCGAATGTAACCTCCCATGTGTGACCAAGAATGAATTAATATTACTTATCGTTTAGTTGTTGTCGTTATGAATTCCATGATGAGAATGAGAGTTTGATGACTCAAATTGATGTTGTAATTGTTGCGGACTGATTTGGAGGTTATTGTTCATTTGATGTAACTTGTATAATTATGAGAATGACATTGTTAGAATGTGAATTGTTGGTGCAAATCATGATTTGGAAATGAGGAATATGTTATAGTTGAGGCTCTCGGGTTTGCGGTTTTCGGGTGAGTGGGAGTATTATTTGGAATGTTTGAAATGTTGTATGAATTGCTTGGAATGTCTTTGAATATTGTTGGTATGGGTTCGGGTTAGTATTCGAATGTATAAGCGTTGATGTTGGCTTGAAGGTAAGCCGTTAAATTGAATATATTGAAAGTTGTTGAATGATGGAAAAGAGAGTTATTAATGTTGTATTGCCCTTCGGATTGATTATTAATGTTGCTAGGTTGGTTGTTGTTATTGTTGTTGATTTGGCCGAGTTAAATTCTCGGGGTTGGCCTATTTACAGGGGAAATCGCCCAAATTTACGTAGAATTAAGGGCTAAATTGGAATTAAATGCCCAAATATTTTTAGCTAATGTTTGGCATATTATGACTTGTTTGTAGACCTTGGGAAGCCCGAGACGTAGGTTGGATTTGTCTTGAGTTTGAGCTAGCGTTGAGTGCGTACGAGGTATGTAAAGCTCAATCCTTTCTTCTTTTGGCATGCCTTAGTTTCAAATAGGCTATGACACGAGCTTCGAGGAAATTCGATTCTCGCAATCCGAGCATGTTTATGACTCTTATTCGTTTCTTGGAATTCGTATGTTGATATGACGAAATATTGGCTTTTATGTCTTTGAAATATTTGATTTTCAACCTTTCCATAAAAAGTTTGGCTTTTAAAGAGTTCTGTAACTACGAACGCTCGTATCTTTCACAGAAAGGCTCGGATTGCCTCGATATGCTCATAGGTGATTGTATGGTGTATGATAAGTATGTTTTTCATAGGCGGGCCGACTCGGGTCAACACCCGTCCGTGGGCCCCGCGACTCTTCTTTTTGTAATTCTGATGACTTGTGACAAAATATGATATGACTAATATCCCGATTTTAAGTATGGTCATTTTACTTATCATGTGAGTCTATGATAATGATTTTATGCATATGGTTACTCATGACTCCGTTCGTGCATTACGGTTATATCTTTCGCCGAGTCCGGGCCGGTTACGTTATCGTGCGCACTATGATATACTCCGGTGTTATCTTGTGTTTATGGTTCACCGAGCCCCTCGCTCGAGGGCGGGTTCCGCTCATATTTGGTGTTATCTTGTGTATGGCGTTATCTTGTGTATGATGTGTGACGGGGATACGGAGATTTGAAACTTTACGGTGTTATCTTGTGTTATGGCGCCATCGACGGGCGGGCGACCATATTTTACGTACTTACTATGCATGATTCGTATTTTGAAAGTAAACATTTTGATATTTTGAAAATGCATTTATTTTACGTACCTCACTTCGATTATGACTCGATTTGTATACTACGTTTACGCTTTGCATACTCGGTACATATTTCGTGCGACCCCGCTCTTCGGGGGGATGCGTTTCATGCCGCGGTACGGACGCACGGTTCGGTGATCCACCGTTTAGGTCACCCACCTGTCGTTTGGAGTGCTTCCCTTATTCCGGAACTGCATTTGGTATATATTCGTTCGTTGCATTTGTATATATTTGTTCGGGGTACGGCGGGGCCTGTCCCGTCATATGATTCTATTTGTCTGTTTAGGGTACGTGGACATGTATGTGGGTTATGCCCATTCTGTACTGTTGTGTTTGTATGTTGTATGTTCTGGGCGACCCCATTCGCCGTGGAAGCCTCGTCGGCTTGCATTGTATATGTTTTGGGCTGTTGCGCCATTTGATAGCCTTGTCGGCTTCTGATATATATATGGCTGTGTTTGAGATATGTTTGCGACAGTTTGATATAATCTGAGACAACGTTTGATATTTTTGTCTGTATAAGCCATCTGTTTGCGACTCGGATTTATAAATGTGTTTGGGTGCCCAATTCGGGGACTAGTCACGGCCTACGAGGTTGGGTCGTGACGAAGTGGTATCGAGCGGTTCTTCCTCGGAATGTCTACGGACAGGTGTCTAGTAGAGTCTTGTTTATCGGTGTGTTGTGCACCACATCTATAAACAGGAAGCTACAGGGCATTTAGGATGTTATCTTTTTTTCTGATTTTAGATCGTGCGATAGAGCTGTGTTATCAGGATGACTCTTTCTGACGCAATGTTCTGTTTTCAGCGATGCCTCCGAGGAAGGCCACGGGCCCCGAAGGGCAAGTCTACGGCGGTTGGTGAGACCGGCGGGGCCCGCGAGTTAGTAGGGCCCGTGCTCGGCCTGTACCGATATTGTGCCCAAGCCGGCCGGTTCGGCTACACCGCGGTATGCCCGAGAGGGGCTTGGAGCGACGGCAGTGCCAGTGCAGGCGGCTCCACCGTCAGCTCTCGAGGTTCGAGCACCTGCACCTCCAGCTCCCCAGCCAGGGGCAGAGGATGGGACCCTGCGAGAGGCAGTCCAGTTATTGACCAGATTGGTAGCAGGGCAGGCCCACAGGCACGGTGATCAGGCGGACCGGCGTGACAGTTCGAGGGCCCGTGATTTTCGACGCGTGGCCGCACGGAGTTTTTCAAAGCCCGCGAGAGGACCCTTATGAGTTCATTCGACGGATGCGGCGTACCCCTGCGTTTGATTAGTGCTTCGAGACGAGTCGGTTGAGTTGACGTCATCCCGGTTGCACGATGTAACGACTAATTGGTATGAGTCGTGGATCTTTGTCTAGAGGCAAGTGTGCCCCTCCAGCCGTATGGGGTGAGTTTACAGAGGCCTTCCTGGCCCATTTCCTACCTCCAGAGGTAAGGCGGGCCAGGGTAGACAAATTCTGTTGTTGAGCGAGAGGGCGACTAATCCCGGGAGTACGGTTTAGAGTTCGATTCGGCCGGATATGCGCTGCATATGTAGGCCGACATGGGCGGCCGGATACACCGATATATAGTGGGGGGACCCGGTACTTCATTGATAGGCGCGGTGTTGGCGGCTGGCCGGTATGGATATTTCCCGTATACGAGCCCGTACCACGGGCATGGAGGACGACGCGAGAGGCGCCGGCGATAGGGTTGATGACGAGGGCCGTCCCCAAGAGGGCTAGATCGTGCGGGTGATGCGGGGATTTTGAGGCGAGGCGGCCTCGGCGGTGAAAGCGGATGTCCTCCCCGGCCCGGCACGGGGCACACCCCCGCGGCTCGCGGCGGGGAGTCGAGAGGGTGCGGGATATTCGGGGGCGAGCCCGAGCTCCGAGGTTTTCGAGGCTCACGGTTGGACGGAGGCTCCGGTGGTCGGATGGAGACCGCCCGGACCTCCGTGTTCCCCTTTGTGGGAGACAGCACCCTGGAGAGTGTTTTCGTACCACTGGTGCGTGCTTTACTTGTGGCCGTCGAGGACCGTCGATGAGGGCGTCGGTTAGAGGTGGTGCGGCGGCGCGGCTCGGTCGGGGGGGTCGGCCGGTGGTCATCTTCGGCCTCGGTCGCTATGCGCCCTGCGGGGCGAGGTACATCGGCACCAGCAGGCCGTGGCCGAGGTCGTGGTGGAGTTCCTGGTTCTAGCGGTCCTTCGAACCGCATATATGCATTGGCCAGCCGACAGGACCAGGAGGCGTCGCCTAATGTCGTTACAGGTATATCACTGGTCTTCTCTTGAGATGTGTATGCACTGATTGATCCTGGTTCTACTTTATCATATATTTCTCCCCTTGTTGCTAATAAAATTGGGATAGAATCTGAACCGATAGAGCCGTTTGAGGTAGCTACACCGGTAGGGGATTACGTTATAGCCGCCGGCCTTTATAGAGATTGTTCGGTGATTATACGTAGGCCATTTGTACTAAGGCGGATTTGGTAGAGTTAGATATGACTGAGTTCGATGTGATTATGGGTATGGATTGGCTAGCTTCTTATTATGCTAATGTTGATTGTCAAAAGAAGATAGTCCGTTTCCAATTTTCAGGGGAACCAGTTATAAAGTGGGCAGGTAATACAGCATCGCCGAGGGGTAAGTTTATTTCATACCTCGAGGCAAGAAAAAGATGATCGAAAGGGGTATATTTATCATCCGGTCCGTGTTTATGATTTAGAAGCGAGAGGCTCCGACTCTTCGGTCGGTCGGTGGTTAATGAATTCTTAGATGTATTCCCGAGAAGAGCTTCGAGTCTTCCCCCCGAGCGGGAGGTAGAGTTTGCTATTGATTTGTTGCCGGATACTCGGCCTATCTCTATTCCTCCATACGAATGGCACAACGAGAATTGAAGGAATTGAAAGAGCGGTGAGAGATTTATTAGAGAAGGGCTTTATTAGGCCCGATACATCACCACAGGGAGCGCGGTATTGTTTGTGAGAAAGAAGGATGGATCGGCGCGGATGTGCATTGATTACGGCGGTGAATAAGGTAACCATCAAGAATAAATACCCCCTCCCCGGGATTGATGATTTGTTTGATCGGTTGCGGGGTGCAGGTGTTTCTCGAAGATAGACCTGCGGTCAGGCTATCATTAGGTACGGGTACGAGAGGCTGATATTCCTAAGACAGCATTCAGGACCCGATACGGGCATTATGAATTCAGAGTGATGTCTTTTGGGCTGACTAACGCCCCAGCCGTATTTATGGACCTGATGAATCGGGTATTCAGACCGTTCTTGGATATGTTTGTGATTGTATTCATCGATGATATTCTGGTTTATTCTCGATCAGAAGCAGAACATGCAGATCATTTGAGGACGGTACTTGGCACACTCCGGCACCAGAAATTATATGCTAAATTTTCTAAATGTGAATTCCCGATTGTCTTCGGTGGCATTTACGGGGCATATTATAGGGAGGTGATGGCATCGGGTGGATACCCGGAAGATTGAGGCCGTAAAGAATTGGCCTAGGCCTACGACGCCGACGGAGGTGCATAGCTTTCTGGGATTGGCCGGCTATTACCGGAGATTTGTGGAAAAATTTGCTTCGATTCGCAGCCTTTGATAAGGCTGACTCAGAAGGGAGCTAAGTTCCAGTGGACTGATGCTTGCGAGCGTAGCTTCCAGTTGCTGAAAGAGAAGTTGACTACAGCTCCAGTCCTGACTCTTCCCGAGGGACCAGACGGCTATGTAATTTATTGTGATGCCTCTGGTATTGGTTTGGGGTGTGTGTTGATGCAGCACGGCAGGGTTATAGCTTATGCTTCCCGGCAGCTCAGAAAACATGAAAAGAATTATCCTACTCACGATTTGGAGCTAGCCGCGGTGATTCATGCTTTGAAGATGTGGAGACATTATCTATATGGTGTTCACGTTGATATTTATACAGATCATAAGAGCCTCCAGTACATCTTTAAGCAGAAGGAGTTGAACTTGCGGCAGAGGAGGTGGTTAGAGTTGCTGAAAGATTATGATGTTGATATTCTATACCACCCAGGGAAAGCTAATGTTGTGGCAGATGCACTCAGCCGTAAGTCTATGGGCAGCCTGGCAGACGTGCCATCAGAGAGAAAAGAAATGGTTCGCGAGATCCATCAGTTGGCTAGTCTTGGAGTTCGTTTGGCTGATTCTGGAGATATTGGGGTTTCTGTTCGAGGTATTGCTGAATCCTCTATTACAGAAGAGATTAAGCGGCGTCAGTATGAGGATCCTATTCTGGCACAGTACAGAGACACAGCCTTGGCAAAGGAAAAGACCCCGTTCGAGCTTACATCCGATGGAGTACTATTATACAGGGGCAGATTATGTGTACCTGACGTTGCAGGGTCACGGCGACAGGTTATGGGCGAGGCACATTATGCCCGTTATTCTGTTCACCCAGGGTCGACGAAGATGTACCATGATCTCAGATGTTTATATTGGTGGGATGGTATGAAAAGAGACATAGCAGAGTTCGTCGCTCAGTGCCCGAATTGTCAGCATGTTAAGATCGAGCACCAGAAGCCCGGTGGGTTATTACAGGAAATGGAGATAGCGTCGTGGAAGTGGGAAATCATTAATATGGACTTTATTACCGGCTTACCTCGCACTCCACGGAGGTATGATTCCATTTGGGTTATTGTTGATCGGCTGACGAAATCAGCCCATTTTCTTCCGGTCCGGACTACCTACTCGGCTGAGGATTATGCCAGGCTATATATTAAGGAGATTCTGCGACTTCACGGAGTTCCTATATCTATTATCTCCGATAGAGGTGCCCGGTTACGGCTAATTTTCTGGAGATCGTTTCAGGCAGGATTGGGGACACAGGTGAGTCTCAGTACAGCATTCCATCCCCAGTCCGACGGACAGGCCGAACGCACTATTCAGACGCTGGAAGATATGTTGCGGGCCTGTGTTATTGATTTCAGAGGTAGCTGGGATGACCATTTGCCGCTGGTTGAATTTGCCTATAATAACTGTTATAACCCGTATTTTTCACCTTTGGGAATCTCAGAATTTTCGAGACAAGTTAAGGACAATGAAATGCATTGATCTTGTTTGGTTCATAAGTTGGTTATGGAAAATTTAGATGTGGAAATAACGGAAAAGTCTAAGGGCAAAATTGGAATTTTGGAAATTAGTTTCGAGAATTACCAAGCATGGGCTAAGGAAGTTGGGCTTGGAATTTGAAAAAAAAATGGAAAATTTGGCCCAACCCAAGAAGGGTGGCCGGCCATGGCTTGGAAAAATTAATTAAATCCAAGCCATGTGCATGGTCATGTGACAAGCTAAGAATAAAAGGGGCCAAGGTTCATTAATTTTCTAGAAAATTCAAGACAAGGCAAGAAGGAGAAAAAAACAAGAGAAAAATAAGAACCAAACTCAAGGGCCATTCGGCCAAGGAAGTGGAAAACCAACCCTCCAAATCTTGATTCCAAAAATTGTTTTCTTGCTATATTCCTACTAATTCAAGGTCCCTCTACAACGTGGTGCAATTATTTCAGAAGATAACCCGTTGGTTTCGTCGTTTGGACGAATTGGTGAAGTGAAGAAACTTGAAGAGGAAGGTAAGAATTCATCCCTTCTAATTATGTTATGAAGGTTTGTTTGCGTTGTAGTATATGTAAATGAGAAGAAAATATAGAAATATGGAAGTTTGCATGGTGGAAGTAAATGCATGCAAGTGGCCGTGCATATGTATTAGTGTATAATGTGATTATGTTGAATTTTAGTTGTGTTTATGATGGAATTTATATTGGAAATGAAAGTTGGATGAATTTGATGGAATAGGGAAATGTAGGGTATAGCCGTGTGGTGCATTGAAGTTGGAATGGAAATGAATTAAGTTTGTTTAATATGTTAGTTGTGTTGTTGCGATCTTTATAGTGTAAATGGAAGTAAAATGATGAAAGTTTGCATTGAAGAGGAATGTAGAGGCTTATGTCGTTTTAGTATGATTTCATGTCATTATGATAATTAAGTTGTTAAGGTGTGAATTATGATGATTGTTGATGAACTTGGAAGATGGAAATATGTTATGAATATGTATGTTGAAGATTAGAAGATTTGGATAAATTATGACTTTGGTGGAAAGTTGTATATTTTGTATAATTTGTGTATATATTGTAGAAATGATATGAAATGCTTCCGAATGGCATCGTAACGATTTTGATTAGTAATGAATGTGAGTATGATGGTGTTGGTTTGAAAATGTGAAGTCGGAATGAAAGTTACTGTGTTATGTCGGAAAGTGGGCTAGTTGTGTTATATTGTGTTTTGTTATGATTGTTGGTGTTGTTGTTGGCTTGTTATTGGTTATTTTGAGCCGAGTTAAATTCTCGGGGTGTCACATTTATAGGGGAGGTGCTGCCGAAATTTCGGTAGCTAAGTATAAACCCAAGAGTGAAATGTTAACTCTCATGAATAGTAACTGGTAAAGGTGACCATTTGCAGATTTTTGACGAAACAGGAATCGAAATTGGACGAGCGTAAGGCACAACAAAGGTATGTAAAGTCTTCCCTTTCCTTCTTTGGCATGTTCTAAACGTATTAGGCTCAGACGCGAACCTTAGATATGATTCTGTCTCCTGAAACCCGAAGTCGAAATTGATCCCATTTCTTTCAGCGCGATTGAACTAGTTTCCTTACAAATTGTCATCAAAGTGATTTGTATGTATGCAACCTTCGCAAATGGACTCGGACTGCCCCAAAACTCTCATGAATGACTCCATAAGGCTTATGATCCATAATTTGAGCTCACCACCTCGGTTCACCCGAGGTGGGCCCACAGAATCCGAGACCTCTTACTATGGTTTTAATTGATTTAGTTCTACACAATGCCTAAAGAAATCTTTTGATCATTGTACCGTTGTCGAATGATAAATACGACGAGTCTATTATATATTTTGATATGTGATATGATCCTAGAAACATGACTCAATGTAAGTAATCGTGCCATCCCCAAAAAGGGCCTACGTATATACTACGATTGTTGTCCGACTTCTTTGAAGTGATATGTCATTTGAATTGCTCCATATGTTAAAAGACGACCATCTTGAATATTCCGTGAGCCCTGTGATATATTTGTTACGTACGAACAATCTCAAAAGTTCTGCTCTGACATAATCTGCCATGTCATCCGAAAGGTACGTATTATGACGTATTGTTTGATTTGTCTATTGAGTCAGGACTTACATGCATATGTTTACGCATCATCGTGCAAGTCATGATATGTCTTTTCACTGAGCCCGGGCCAGGACATGTTCTCGTGCGCACTTCTTTGCATTATTCACCGAGTCCGTCGTACTTGCGGGCCGGGACACGTTATTTGTATATGACTATGATGTGATGATACGGGGATGGTGGCCAGGATGGCACATGATTATTATTCACCGAGACCCGCTGTAGAGGGCCGGGACACGTTATGTATACATGACATATGATTTTGACAGACATGATTTCATATTACCGAGTCCCTTAATAAGGGCCGGGACACGTCATCTGCACACATGATACATGATTTTGTTATGCATGACTTTACTTACCGAGTCCCTTATCAGAGGGCCGGGACACGATACATGTTTGCATGACATTATATGATCTGATAGGCACTATGTTTTCTGAGGTCTCGGACAAGGTATTACCTTTTGTACTTCAGATTCTAACCACAGTTCCGTCTGTTATATTTCTGTACTCCTGTCTTTGATTATGATTATACTTGTTACCTTTCCGCTTTACATACTCGGTACATTTTCGTACGATGTTCTTCGGGGGCACGCTGTGCCCGCAGGTACAGACGCACCGCGTGATACGCCGCCAGCGTAGGATATCTGTTCTGCTGTTTGGAGTCGCTCCCCTTGATCCGGAGCTTATACTTTTGGTATATACCTTCTGTTGTTTGTTTGCTTTGTACATATGATCATTTGGGTACGGCGGGGCCCTGTCCCGTCTTCTGATTCGGTTATGTATGTTAGAGGCCTGTAGACATGTTTGTGGGTTGTGGGTTGTCACGGTTCTGGTAAGTGAGTACGAGTCTGCGATGTGAATAATTCTGCTTACTATGATAGCCCTAACGGCTTCTGTACATGTTTAAGTATGTATATATGTATATGTATGTTCGTGCGATGCATTTGATATCTGTATGGATTCATGTATGTCTGAACGGAATTAGCTGTTTGGTACGCCAGATCTGTTAGGCAGGTACGTACGGGTGTCCAGTTAGGACACTAGTCGCGGCCCACGGGGTTGGGTCGTGACAAAAGTGGTATCAGAGCGGTCAGTCCTCGGAATGTATAGGCCGTGTCTAGTAGAGTCTTGTTTATCGGTGTGTTGGGCCCCACATCTATAAACAGGAGGCTACAGGACATCTAGGATGTTATGTTACCCTTTTTTTGGAATCTTAGATCGTGCGATAGAGCTGTATTGTTAGGATGGTTCCTCCCAACGAATTGCTGTGTCTACAGCGAGGCTCCAAAAGAGCAATAGTGTCAGCATTTTGGGAAATTGCTTCTGACCCTACCCCTGCAGGTGATTGTAGGTTGACGAAGATGAAAAGGACGGCTCCTGACGAGGGGGATGGGGGTGCTAAGAAGGCCCCTAGGATGTCACCGGGGCCAAGTAGACAGAGCCCCAGCTACTCGATTGAGACAGATCCTTCGGAGGATCCCACGGAGGACAGTTACGATACGGATCCGTCGGAGGACCCAGCTACTATTCCTCCAGAGTTTCTGGCCCCTGGAGCAGAGGATTCCGCGGAGGGTGGCTATGATACAGATCTCTCGGAGGATCCGGCGATGACTCCTCCAGAGTCTCTTACCTCCACGGAGGAGGATAGTCATGAGACAGACCCATCGGAGCATTCCTCTGGGACGACGGAGGAGGAGATTTTCAGGTATGCGCCAGCTGCTCCTGTGAGGGAGAACCCCGTTACCCGCCACCTCGGAGATATGGATTTCTGATTCTTGTTCCGGATCTTTGTGAGCCGGAATTGTATCGATTATTTATATTCCTCCGATTCGGATGTGGGAAATAGCGGGGGCCGGATAGGTGGGGGCGGACGGATGGGTTCGATGGACATAGTTCTCGCGGCGGCTCCCGTGTCGACTCGAAATTGATTATTTTATAAGTATATGAGTTTCTTAGAATTTCCTGTGTGTATGATTTTTAGATATTATCCGTAATAAGAGGACGAGGCGAGATGCCCCCGCCACAGGTATAAATTTAGAAACCCGAGCGGAAAATAATTATGAGTACAAGTGGAAGTAGATATTGAGGAATCAGAAGGGCAATATGGTAATTGTGTGGTTTGGACCGGGGTGGGACCCACTATGAAAGTTTTTGGAAAAAAATTATTAAGGCGCTGAACTGCCCTAAATTACGTGGCAAAGATCGTGTGGGGCAATTGACGCAGTTATATTAGCAATAACACATCAGAACGCATAAAAGTTTCGAAGTTAAGCATGCTGAGACCAGAGCAATCCTGGGATGGGTGACCCCCCTGGGAAGTATGTCAAGAATTTTTCACACATATGGATATGGAGACTAAATGAGAATTTGGGGTAACTTAAGTGGAATTTGAGTACGTGGAGGGATTAGAGATCCTACAAAGGTTACACCGATTAAGGATTGACGAGATCGGAGGAGAATGAAGAGTAGTACGGTTCGAAAATAAGCAAATTTGAATGGCGATTGGAGATGTTTGTAAGTAGGATGACAAGGAAATTTCCGAAAGGACGAAGTATAGTAAAGGTAGTTCGCCTCGATCGCGATTCTCTACGCCATATTTCTCGCGCGTGAGTGAAGCTCTGTTTACTATACCCCGGTACTCCTGAATCCAATTATATTTCTACCTGATGTACCTCTGTATGTTCAATTCTGATCGCAAATCGGTTTGATACATCTCTGTACATCCGACTCAGATACGGATTTGTCTGATATTCGATCGATTACGGATCCGTCCGATATACGTCGAACGTCCGACCCCCGACCGTTGGAGGCTATACGTGGACCACCTCGACTCCGACTACGGATGTATCCAATATAGTTCGGCACGTACGATTCGATTATGGAGATTGTTCGATAGGCTCCCGTACGTACGGCTCCGATTTTTGTAAGATAACGTTGATTATGATTATCGTCGTACCTACGTACTTTCGATTCGGATGTGACTCGTCCGACGTCCGTTTGGTCTGTGTCCCGACAAAGATTCGTTCCGTATATCCGATTTAGGACCCCGAACAGCCCTAGTAAGGGGATGGAAGAAATATTGGAAAATCGGACTTAGTAAGAATGATCAAGCTCCAAAATGTGTTGGGAAAGAAGGAAACCTCCCGAAGTGTTATGAAACCCCATAAGGTCAGTTGAACATTCGAGGACGAATGTTCTAAAGGGGGGGAGGATGTTATAACCCGTATTTTTCACCTTTGGGAATCTCGGAATTTTCGAGACAAGTTAAGGACAATGAAATGCATTGATCTTGTTTGGTTCATAAGTTGGTTATGGAAAATTTAGATGTGGAAATAACGGAAAAGTCTAAGGGCAAAATTGGAATTTTGGAAATTAGTTTCGGGAATTACCAAGCATGGGCTAAGGAAGTTGGGCTTGGAATTTGAAAAAAAAATGGAAAATTTGGCCCAACCCAAGAAGGGTGGTAGGCCATGGCTTGGAAAAATTAATTAAATTCAAGCCATGTGCATGGTCATGTGACAAGCTAAGAATAAAAGGGGCCAAGGTTCATTAATTTTCTAGAAAATTCAAGACAAGGCAAGAAGGAGAAAAAAACAAGAGAAAAATAAGAACCAAACTCAAGGGCCATTCGGCCAAGGAAGTGGAAAACCAACCCTCCAAATCTTGATTCCAAAAATTGTTTTCTTGCTATATTCCTACTAATTCAAGGTCCCTCTACAACGTGGTGCAATTATTTCGGAAGATAACCGTTGGTTTGGTCGTTTGGATGAATTGGTGAAGTGAAGAAACTTGAAGAGGAAGGTAAGAATTCATCCCTTCTAATTATGTTATGAAGGTTTGTTTGCGTTGTAGTATATGTAAATAAGAAGAAAATATAGAAATATGGAAGTTTGCATGGTGGAAGTGTCACGACCCAACCCCGTAGGCCGTGACTAGTGCCCGAGTTGGGCACTCAAACACGCTCATCGAACCCGAATCACACACAGCTGGCTTATGCCGATACAAATATCAAACGCTACTTCAAACACATCTCAAACTCAAACACACATATACATATATCGAAAGCCGATAAGGCTATCCGATGGCGCACTGGCCCAAAACATATAATATACAAACACGCCGTATGTGGTAGGCACACAACCCACATATACATCTACGTGCCTCTAAACAAACCAACGTAATCATATGACGGACAGGGCCCCGCCGTACCCCCGAACACACGCACACATATGCAACGAATGAGTATGTACCGAGATATAGGCTCCGGGATAGAAGGAGCACTCCAACACAGCAGAATGGGTCTCCTACACTGGCGGATCGCCAAACTGGTCGTCTGTACCTGCGGGCATGAAACGCAACCCCCCGAAGAAAGGGGGGTCAGTACGAAATATGTACTGAGTATGCAAAGCGTAAAAATATAGTAAATAAATCTGGGTCACACTCGAATAGAAGTACCGAAAGTAAGTACATTTCCAAATGCCAAACGTTTATTTTCAAAATAGAAAGCATGCAAAGGGCACAGAAAATATGGTCGCCCGCCTGTCGATGGCGCCATAACACAGCATAACACCAGAAGGTTTCAAATCTCCGTACAACCCCGAACGCAACACATCATCACAACACCTCATAAGCCATATCACAAAGATAACTTCATAAACGGAACCCGGCCCTATGGCGAGGTCTCGGAACCGTAACACAAGATAACACCGAATATATCATAGTGCGCACGACAACAAAACCGGCCCGGGAACCGGCGAACGATGTACCAACAAACCGCACGAGCAGAGTCGTGAGTAACCATATGCATAAAATCATTATCATAGGTTCAAAAAGTAAGTAAAATGACCGTACTTGGGAATCGGGAAAATCGTCGTACCAAACTCTCTCAAACGTCATCATAAAGGTACAAAGGAAGGTCGCGGGACCCATGGACGAGTGTCAACCCGAGCCGGGCCCGCCTATGGAAATCATACTCATCACACGTCATACAACCTCCCACGACGATATCGAGGCAATCCGAGCCCTTAGCCGAAAGTTATGAGCGTTCGTAGTTTCAACATCGTTAAAAATAGAACTCTTTTGAAAACCAAGTTTTTATGCAACTTTAAAATCAATTTTTCCAACAACATCAAAAACCAATATTTTCTCACATCAACATACGAGTACCAAAAGACAAACGCGAATCATAGACATGCTCGGATTATGAGAATGGAATTTCCTCGAGGCTAGTATCGTAGCCTATATTGAACTAAGACATGCCAAAAGAAAGAAGAGTTAAGCTTTACATACCTCGCTTGCACACAACGGTAATCCAAATCAAACTTATATCTCGAACTCTCCAAGATCTACATGACATTAATAAATACCAACGTCAACCAAGCATTTAGAAATTCATCTCCAACTAACACATAATCCTACGGAAAATTGGGCAAAGACTTCCTTTTAAATAGACCAACCCCGAGAATTCAACTCGGCCAAATTCAACAACACAATGTCACACCCTAACCTTATTAGGGTGTGATGGGCACCCGACCCCACATCCGGAGCCGAGCGAACCCACAGACTCTTATTACGCACGTAAATTAAATTTTTTTTTTTCAAATAAAGATAAAATGCAAAATATAACTTTCAGAGATAATAATTTTCGTTGCTTTCAAATTACGTAAAACCGGTAGTCAAACAGAACCAATACATATAACGTATCGGCTGATGGAGCCGCTTACAGACTGACAGCCAACACCCACGACACTGTCTGCAAAGTCTCTAACATCCATCCAGAAAGCACATCATACAAACTCTGACTCGGCAACACTCCAAGAGCAAGTGGAGCTGCCAACCCAGCTGGAACATCTTCTGTAATGGCCGCTAATCATCTGGGAGTACCTGCGCGGCATGAAACGCAGCCCCCGAAGACAGGGGGTCAGTACGGAATATGTACTGAGTATGTAAAGCCGGAAATAGTGTAACAAAATCATAAACCAATCCAAATGTACGGGAATGCAACTAACGATTCATAATCGAAGTATATCGGACAGAGCCTTATTATGATCAGAGGTGCGGGAGGTTGGTATACAGAATCGTGGTCGAGTCGAAGTACGTAAAATACGTACCTTATCCAGTATCCAAACACTTACTTTCGATCGTAAATAGTGCAAATCAAAAGCATCCATAGGGCACAAAAGTACGTCGGACGTAATCATAATCGTACTCGAAGTGTAGGTCTATAACCAACGTAACCCTAATCGTAATCGTAAGTACGGTGGTTTAACGAACGTAATCGTAAACAGAATCGGAGGTGCGTAACGAACGAATACCAAAGACAGCATCATATTACACATGCCAATCTCATATATTTCATCAAAATACCGGGGGCGGATGATACCACAAAGATTCTCGGTCACTTACCCACGATACTCGGAGGCGGACATATACCGCGAAGACTCCGATACCTCGGAGCGGACATATACCTCTGACTCCCCGGTCACATATCGTGGCATAATCGCGATACCTCGGAGGCGGACGGATACCGCAAAGACTCCGGGTCGCACATCGCGGTGCCTCGGGGGCGGACATATACCACACGGCACCCGGTCGCGTGTCATAGCACGGGGGCGGATATATACCACAAAGACCCCGGCCACGCATTATCACATAACCACGGTACCCGGAGGCGGACAGATACCACAGCACTCCGAGCCCGGTCAGACATACACATAAATCATAACATCACACACATACAAATCATTTCTTAACACTCTGGGAACTCGGCAAACAAATACGTATTCCAGTAACAAACAATCATTCACAAAATAATCATCATATCATATACCTTTCGGAATGTTTATATCAGGTAATTCATGTCAGAATACTTACATCAAAGTACTGATATTATAATACTTATAGTAAAGTACTTTTTGCCAAATATTTACATTAAATTACTTATAACTGATTTCTTATTTCGAACCGCATGTCCATATCGGAATATTCACATCAGAATACTTGTATCAATTATTCGTATCGGACCATTCATATCAGAGAGGGCCTACGAGTCATATCCAAATAATCTTCCTAGGATCGTTTTATACTTCAAACTATGTCATAAGAATCAAGGGATAATCAAGACACTTATCGTGATTTATTGAGAGAGAGTATCTAAAAGTTTCCTTTAACTATTGCTCAAACAAATTAGTAACACAATAGGAGCAGATTCGGAATTAGCGGGCCCACCTCGGGTCAAGTCGAGGTGGCGTATAGAATTTTACGAACTTTAGATTCTATGAAAGCATATATGAAAGTTTCAGAGTAATCCGAGTTCGTTTGGGAAAATTATGGAAGTTTGAACATTTTTCCAACAAAAGGGAGAAAGGTAGTTCAATTGTACTGAATGAATAGTAACCAACATTAAACTCGTATTTCCGAGAACAGAATGATCCCCGAGACTGAGACCCAAACCTAGTACATCTAGGACATGCCAAAGGAAGGAAAGGGTGAGCCTTACATACCTTTCGGACGTCTTATGCTCGTTCAATCTCGAATCCGTTTCGCCCTTTAATTTGCAAATGGTCATGTTTACCAATTGTCAATAGTAGACTTTTTGCTTTCGACTCTTCCATTCTTCACTTGTCTACAAAAATTTGGGCAAAGCATCTCCTCTCGTAATTACTCCGTCCCGAGAATATGGCTCGGCCCAGAATATCAACAACAACACCAACAACAATACCAACAATACCAAGAATCACGACAAAATATGTTTTAGCATAAATGCTCTTCCTTTCTACATTATGCAATAACTCCTATTCCAATTTCACACTTCCAACTTCATGTCAACGTTCCCATATTTATTTGCCAATCCAAAACCATTCAAATAAAATTCGGAAACATTTCAAATCATTTCTACAAAATATTCACAAAATATACAAGTTATACAAACTTTCCACCAAAGCCATATTGCATCCAAAACTTCTAATCTTTAGCATACTTATTCGTAACACGTTTCCGTCTTCCAAGTTCATCAACCATGATCATAATCTGCACCTTGAAAACTTCATTTCCATAATATCATAAAATCACCCTAAAATGACAAAATTTTTCTACATTCCATTCCAATGCCAACTTAAACCATTTTACTTTCATTCACCTTATAAGGGTCACAACAACACAATTAACACATTAAACAAAATTAATTCCATCATTATTCCATCACAACATAACCCACGGCCAACATGCCATTCTCCAACTTCATCCAATTTTCATTCAACTTTCATTTCTAATATAATTTCCGCAATACCCACAACTAGAACACAACATAAAATTCAACTCATCTCAACCATACAACATACCACACACATACGGCCACATGCATGTATTCACACCCACTTTGCAACCTTCCATATTTCCATAAATTCTACTCATTCCCATATACTATAACACAAACAAACCTTCATAACATAGTAAAAAGGATTAAATTCTTACCTCTTCCAACAAGTTCTCCTTGCCAACACAAATACTTCCTTGCCAAACTAATTATACCACTTTATAGAGAATTTCGAGCTTAGTAAGAATTCAAGAAGAAAGAGATTTTTGGATCAAGATTGAAGGACTTGGAAATTTTTTTCTTTTTTTTTTTTCCTCTTTCTCTCCAAGGCCGTGAGCCTCTTTCTCTTCTTTCTCTCTTCTTTTTTTTTTGTTCATCCTTTTTTTTGTCTTAAATTAGAAGACCATGTATATATATATATATGTGATTTCCCCCATCATGTGAGAGGCACATGCCTCTCTAGAATTTTCTTTAAATTTCCTAGCAAAAGATGACTTATTTTTTTTGTCATCTTATCCCTTTATTTAATTTTTCCTTCTTTCTTTTTTTTTGTCACATGGCCAAATATGGCCTCTTTGGAATTTTCATGAAACTTGGGTGAAATTCCCGTTTTGCCCCTCGGCTTTCCTCAATATTACCATTTTGTCCCTAACCTTCCGCATTATCTCCACGGCCCATTTTGCGAATCTCTCTTCTTGCCCTTAACCTTTCACAATATTTCCATACTAATAATAGTCATAAATAATATTTATAACAACTCGTTCATTAAGATAATTTCTGAAAATGGTCTCACCCTTAACTTTCCACGACGACTTTGGAATTTCCAAACGTACAATATACGGGCTATAACACACAACAACACCAACAATCATTCCAATAATATCCATAATCAATTCAAACATATTTGAACACTAAAGATTCTTCTCCACACATTCCAACAACATTCCAATTATGCTTACTACAATTACATACTTACAAACCAATATGTAATCAAACTAACGCATATTCAATTATCAATCCAAAACCACTCAATCAACATTCAAGAACTCTTTAAATAATTCATACAATATTTCCAACAACCCAACAAATACTCCAATCCACCCGAAATGGTCCCCAAACCCGAGAACCTCAACTCTAACACATTTCTCGGTTTCAAATCATGATTTACTCCAACAATCTATACTCCAACCATGCCATTTCCATAAACATAAAAATTACACTAAATGCACCAAACCTTCCAAATTAGCCCCTAACACTTACAATACCAATTTGAACCATTAAACTCTTATTTCCAACATAAAATCCACATAACAACAACAACCAAAACTTCAAGAAATTTGATTCATTTCTTGGCACACATGAAGGCCATATTCGGCCAACACCAACCCTACACACATAAGGATAATTTCATTCTTTTCTTCACATTACAACAATCAAACATGCCACATAAACTTAATTCATCACTCTTAACATAATACACACATACACGGCCACCTTCCATGTACACGGCCTCAACTTCAAATGCAAAGTCTTCATGAATTTCATCCAAAACAACATACAACAACACACATAAACCTTCCATAACTCATAAAACAAGATTAGAACTTACCTTTCTTCACAACCCTTCAATTTGTCCAAAGTTGGCCAAGGATAAAAACGAACAATCCAACGCTTCCAACAACGCTTCCACGCTAATAAGCACTCTTGACTTAGTAGGTTTGCTTGAAGAAATATTTTTTTGGTGGCTAAATCTTGGACTTGTTTTTTTTTTTCTTGGCCGAATGGGAGCTTATTCTTGCTCTTCAATTTTCTTGATCTTTCTAGCTAATGAAGATGATGGAATAAGATGACTTTGTCATCTTTTTAATTTCAAATAATGGCCAACCATGTGGCCATGGCCCACTCAAAGGTGGCCGGCCACATGGCCTATTTTATTTCCTCAATTTCTTTCAATTATTGGCCAACTTCCACATATTCCATCTTGGTCCCAAAGTTTCTTTAATTTTTCCATACCCATAACATCATACGCACTTAGGTCCTACGACAAAATCGAAGGTCAAACGTCTCGACTTCGTATCCCGGAATGGTCTTAATCCTAACTTTTCATAGTTAACCCGAATCGTCCCGTCGTTCAAAATACGGGATGTAACAGGAAGTAAATGCATGCAAGTGGCCGTGCATATGTATTAGTGTATAATGTGATTATGTTGAATTTTATGTTGAATTTTAGTTGTGTTTATGATGGAATTTATATTGGAAATGAAAGTTGGATGAATTTGATGGAATAGGGAAATGTAGGGTATAGCCGTGTGGTGCATTGAAGTTGGAATGGAAATGAATTAAGTTTGTTTAATATGTTAGTTGTGTTGTTGCGATCTTTATAGTGTAAATGGAAGTAAAATGATGAAAGTTTGCATTGAAGAGGAATGTAGAGGCTTATGTCGTTTTAGTATGATTTCATGTCATTATGATAATTAAGTTGTTAAGGTGTGAATTATGATGATTGTTGATGAACTTGGAAGATGGAAATATGTTATGAATATGTATGTTGAAGATTAGAAGATTTGGATAAATTATGACTTTGGTGGAAAGTTGTATATTTTGTATAATTTGTGTATATATTGTAGAAATGATATGAAATGCTTCCGAATGGCATCGTAACGATTTTGATTAGTAATGAATGTGAGTATGATGGTGTTGGTTTGAAAATGTGAAGTCGGAATGGAAGTTACTGTGTTATGTCGGAAAGTGGGCTAGTTGTGTTATATTGTGTTTTGTTATGATTGTTGGTGTTGTTGTTGGCTTGTTATTGGTTATTTTGAGCCGAGTTAAATTCTCGGGGTGTCACATTTATAGGGGAGAGTGCCGAAATTTCGGTAGCTAAGTATAAACCCAAGAGTGAAATGTTAACTCTCATGAATAGTAACTCTCAGTAAAGGTGACCATTTGCAGATTTTTGACGAAACAGGAATCGAAATTGGATGAGCGTAAGGCACAACAAAGGTATGTAAAGTCTTCCCTTTCCTTCTTTGGCATGTTCTAAACGTATTAGGATCAGACGCGAACCTTAGATATGATTCTGTCTCCCGAAACCCGAAGTCGAAATTGATCCCATTTCTTTCGGTACGATTGAACTAGTTTCCTTACAAATTGTCATCAAAGTGATTTGTATGTATGCAACCTTCGCAAATGGACTCGGATCGCCCCAAAACTCTCATGAATGACTCCATAAGGCTTATGATCCATAATTTGAGCTCACCACCCTCGGTTCGCGAGGTGGGCCCATGAGTAATCCGAGACCTCTTACTATGGTTTTAATTGATTTAGTTCTACACAATGCCTAAAGAAATCTTTTGATCATTGTACCGTTGTCGAATGATAAATACGACGAGTCTATTATATATTTTGATATGTGATATGATCCTAGAAACATGACTCGATGGTAATCGTGCCATCCCAAAAAAGGGCCTACGTATATACTACGATTGTTGTCCGACTTCTTTGAAGTGATATGTCATTTGAATTGCTCCATATGTTAAAAGACGACCATCTTGAATATTCCGTGAGCCTGTGATATATTTGTTACGTACGAACAATCTCAAAAGTTACCTCGACATAATCTGCCATGTCATCCGAAAGGTACGTATTATGACGTATTGTTTGATTTGTCTATTGAGTCAGGACTTACATGCATATGTTTCTGCATCACTCTGTTCGTGCAAGTCATGATATGTCTTTTCACTGAGCCCGGGCCAGGACATGTTCTCGTGCGCACTTCTTTGCATTATTCACCGAGTCCGTCGTGCTTCCGGGTAGGGACACGTTATTTGTATATGACTATGATGTGATGATACGGGGATGGTGGCGGGGATGGCACATGATTATTATTCACCGAGACCCGCTGCAGGGCCGGGACACGTTATGTATACATGACATATGATTTTGACGGACATGATTTCATATTACCGGGTCCCTTAATAAGGGCCGGGACACGTCATCTGCACACATGATACATGATTTTGTTATGCATGACTTTACTTACCGAGTCCCTTATCAGAGGGCCGGGACACGATACATGTTTGCATGATATTATATGATCTGATAGGCACTATGTTTTCTGAGGTCTCGGACAAGGTATTACCTTTTGTACTTCAGATTCTAACCACAGTTCCGTCTGTTATATTTCTGTACTCCTGTCTTTGATTATGATTATACTTGTTACCTTTCCGCTTTACATACTCGATACATTTTTCGTACCGATTGTTGTTTTCGGGGGCCGCGCTACATGCCCGCGGTATGACACGCACCGCGTGATACGCCGCCAGCATAGGATATTTGTTCTGCTGTTTGGAGTCGCTCCCCTTGATCCGGAGCTTATACTTTTGGTATATACCTTCTGTTGTTTGTTTGCTTTGTACATATGATCATTTGGGTACGGCGGGGCCCTGTCCCGTCTTCTGATTCTGTTCTGTATGTTAGAGGCCTGTAGACATGTTTGTGGGTTGTGGGTTGTCACGGTTCTGGTAAGTGAGTACGAGTCTGCGATCTGAATAATTCTGCTTACTATGGTAGCCCTAACGGCTTCTGTACAGGTTTAAGTATATATATATGTATATGTATGTTCGTGCGATGCATTTGATATCTGTATGGATTCATGTATGTCTGAACGGAATTAGCTGTTTGGTACGCCAGATCTGTTAGGTAGGTACGTACGGGTGTCCAGTTAGGACACTAGTCGCGGCCCACGGGGTTGGGTCGTGACAATAACAGCTACCACTCCAGTATTCAGATGGCACCGTACGAGGCGTTGTATGGCAGAAAGTGTAGGTCACCGATCGGTTGGTTTGATGTTGGGGAGACTGAGTTGATTGGAGCAGATGTGATCCAGCAGGCGGTGGATAAGGTGAAACTCATTCGGGAGCGGTTGTTAGCGGCCCAGAGTCGACAGAAATCATATGCAGATAATCGCCGTCGACACTTAGAGTTTCAGACTGGTGATTGGGTTTTCCTGAAAGTGTCACCTATGAAAGGTGTTATGAGATTCGGCAAGAAAGGGAAGCTCAGTCCAAGATATATTGGGCCTTATCAGATTATTCGTCGAATAGGCAAGGTTGCCTACGAGTTAGATCTGCCAGCTGATTTGGAAGCAGTGCACCCAGTATTCCATGTTTCTATGCTTCGTAAATGTATTGGTGACCCTTCCAGAATCTTTCCTGTAGAGGATATCCAGGTCACAGAAGAGCTATCTTATGAAGAGCAGCCTATAGCCATATTGGATCGTCAGGTAAGAAAGTTGCGGAATAAAGATGTGACTTCTGTTAAAGTGCTATGGCGAAACAATAACCGTGAAGAGATGACCTGGGAAGCTGAGGAGGAGATGATGAAGAAGTATCCTCACCTATTTCCGGTACCTACAGGTAATCCAAATTCTTTGCTTGACTTTGTTGTTTGATAAATGCATTGTTGTGCTAACTGAAAAAGAAACTCCCCCGAATTGTTTATAGGGCCCGTAAGGTTAATCTAACATTCGAGGACGAATGTTCTAAAGGGGGGGAGGATGTTATATCCCGTATTTTGGGTACATTGGGACAATTCGGTTTAACTATGATAAGTTAGGGCCAAAACCATTCCGGGATACAAAGTCGGGACTTTTGACCTTTGATTTTGTTTTGCGATATAATTGGTTCATGAATTTGTTGGCATGGAACAATTAGGAAAATTTGGGACCAAAATTGGAATAATGGGAAGTTGGAAATCATGCAAAAATTTGGCCCTTGGTCGTGTGGTTATTGGAAATGGCCCACACAATTTGTGTTCAATTTTTATTGCTCCAACACATGGTGTGGGCCAAGGACACTTGTGGCATATTCATATAAGCACAAAATATGATCAACTAGTCATCCTTGTTCATTCCAACACTTAGAAAAAAAAGATAGAAGTTGAAGAACAACAAGCTTGGCTCTCGGCCAAGACCCTCAAAAACTAAGTTCAATTCTAGCCAGTCCAAAAATATTTTGTTGATGAAAATCCATTAATTTGAGGTCCCTAAGTAACGTGGAAGTGTTGTTCGGGTCATCCAACCATTCGTTGTGTCAATTGCAAACCCTAGGCAAATTGTGAAGTTGAAGAAGAAAGGTTAGATTTAATTATGTTTCATGTGTTATAAAGGTTGTATGCATGTTGTAGTATGTTAAAATGGATGAAAATCATGAAATATAGTAAGTTGGAATTGAGGCCATGTGTATGAGGTTTGGCCGTGTGAGGTGTGTGTATATGTTGTGTTGTGTTTAAGTGATGAATTAAGTTCTATGTAGTATGTTAATTGTTGTAGTGTGAAGAAATGAGTTAGAATTATCAATATGTGCATGTTGGTATGTTGGCCGAATGTAACCTCCCGTATGTGACCAAGAATGAATTAATATTACTTATCGTTTAGTTGTTGTCGTTATGAATTCCATGATGAGAATGAGAGTTTGATGACTCAAATTGATGTTGTAATTGTTGCGGACTGATTTGGAGGTTATTGTACATTTGATGTAACTTGTATAATTATGAGAATGACATTGTTAGAATGTGAATTGTTGGTGCAAATCATGATTTGGAAATGAGGAATATGTTATAGTTGAGGCTCTCGGGTTTGGGCAGTTTTCGGGTTAGTGGGAGTATTATTTGGGATGTTTGAAATGTTGTATGAATTGCTTGGAATGTCCTTGAATATTGTTGGTATGGGTTCGGGTTAGTATTCAAATGTATAAGCGTTGATGTTGGCTTGAAGGTAAGCCGTTAAATTGAATATATTGAAAGTTGTTGAATGATGGAAAAGAGAGTTATTAATGTTGTATTGCCTTTCGGATTGATTATTAATGTTGCTAGGTTGGTTGTTGTTGTTGTTGTTGTTGTTGATTTGGCCGAGTTAAATTCTCGGGGTGGCCTATTTCTGGGAAATGCTGCCCAAATTTCTGTAGAATTATACAATTGGAATTAAATGCCCAAATATCTCTAGCTAATGTTTGGCATATTATGACTTGTTTGTAGACCTTGGGCAGCCCGAGACGTAGGTTGGATTTGTCTTGAGTTTGAGCTAGCGTTGAGTGCGTACGAGGTATGTAAAGCTCAATCCTTTCTTCTTTTGGCATGCCTTAGTTTCAAATAGGCTATGACACGAGCTTCGAGGAAATTCGATTCTCGCAATCCGAGCATGTTTATGACTCTTATTCGTTTCTTGGAATTCGTATGTTGATATGACGAAACATTGGCTTTTATGTCTTTGAAATATTTGATTTTCAACCTTTGCATGAAAAGTTTGGCTTTTAAAGAGTTCTGTAACTACGAACGCCCGTATCTTTCACAGAAAGGCTCGGATTGCCTCGATATGCTCGTAGGTGATTGTATGGTGTATGATAAGTATGTTTTTCATAGGCGGGCCCGACTCGGGTCAACACCCGTCCGTGGGCCCCGCGACTCTTCTTTTTGTAATTCTGATGACTTGTGACAAAATATGATATGACTAATATCCCGATTTTAAGTATGGTCATTTTACTTATCATGTGAGCCTATGATAATGATTTTATGCATATGGTTACTCACGACTCCGTTCGTGCATCTCCTGTTATATCTTTCGCCGAGTCCCGGGCCGGTTCTGTTATCGTGCGCACTATGATATACTCCGGTGTTATGCTGTGTTTATGGTTCACCGAGCCCCTCGCTCGAGGGCCGGGTTCCGCTCATATTTGGTGTTATGCTGTGTATGGCGTTATGCTGTGTATGATGTGTGACGGGGATACGGAGATTTGAAACTTTTACGGTGTTATGCTGTGTTATGGCGCCATAGACGGGCGGACGACCATATTTTCTGTGCCCTATGCATGATTCGTATTTTGAAAGTAAACATTTTGATATTTTAGAAATGCATTTATTTTCTGTACCTCTACTTCGATTACGACTCAGATTTGTATACTACATTTTCTACTTTGCATACTCAGTACATATTTCGTACCGGCCCCCCTTTCTTCGGGGGGCTGCGTTTCATGCCCCGCACACGACGTTACGGCTTGGTGATCCACCGCTTAGGTCACCCTTTTCGCCGTTTGGAGTGCTTCCCTTATTCCGGGTATCGTATTTTGGTATATATTCGTTCGTTGCATTTGTATATATTTGTTCGTGGGTACGGCGGGGCCCGTCCCGTCATATGATTCGTTTGTCCGTTTAGAGGTACGTGGACATGTATGTGGGTTATGCCCATTCTGTACAGTTGTGTTTGTATGTTGTATGTTCTGGGCGACCCCATTCGCCGTGGCAACCTCGTCGGCTTGCATTGTATATGTTTTGGGCCGTTGCGCCATTTGATAGCCTTGTCGGCTTCTGATATATATATGGCTGTGTTTGACATATGTTGAGACAGCGTTTGATATTTGTGTCTGTATAAGCCATCTGTTTGCGACTCGGATTTATGAATGTGTTTGGGTGCCCAATTCGGGCACTAGTCACGGCCTACGGGGTTGGGTCGTGACAGAATCACACAGAATTCAGCCAGAACTCGCACTTTGAAAATTTTGCATATAATTCCCGAGTTCGAAGAATTCCAAGAACAATACGTAAATGGTCGGCATGTTCGATTCGTGCGAGAGTACACCGTAATATCATCAATGAACACTATTACGAATAGATCCAAGAGAGGCCTAAATACATTATTCATCAAATTCATGAACACTGCCGGGCCATTAGTTAACCCAAATGACATCACCCGAAATTCATAATGGCCATATCTCATTCTGAAAGCTGTTTTGGGAATATCTTCTCCTCTAACTCTCACTTGATGATAACCCGACCTCAATTCTATTTTGGAGAACCACTTGGCACCTTGTAATTGATCAAACAAATCATCAATCCTTGAGAGAGGATATTTGTTCTTTATCGTCACCTTATTCAACTGTCTATAATCGATGCACATTCGTAGGGAGCCATCTTTCTTTCTTACAAATAGGACAGGTGCTCCCCATGGTGATGAACTGGGTCTAATAAACCCCTTCTCAAGCAAATCTTTTCCGTGCCTCCTTTAGCTCTTTCAATTATGCTGGAGCCATTCGGTAAGGAGGAATAGAAATAGGCTTGGTATCTGGCAACACATCAATGGCAAAATCGATTTCTCTCTCTGGAGGAAGGCCTGGAAGTTCATCTGGAAATTCATTCACTACCAGAACGGATTGAAAAGTTGGCAACCTTGCTTCGGTATCATGAACTCGGACTAAGTGATAAATATAGCCCTTGGCTATCATTTTTCTTGCCTTAAGGTAGGAAATAAACCTGCCTCTTGGAAATGTTGTATTACCTTTCCATTCAAGCATGGGCTCTCCCGTAAATTGAAATTGAACTACTTTCATTCGGCAATCAACATTAGCATAGCATGAGGCCAACCAATCCATACCCATAATCACATCGAAATCTAACATTTTCAGCTCAACTAAATCAACTTTAGTTTGGCAGTCACATATCACAATTATACAATCTTTGTACACTTGTCTAGCTATCACGGGATCACCAACCGGAGTGGATACCTCAAAAGGTTTAATTGGCTCGGGTTTCACCCCAATACGGTTAGCGACATATGGAGTAACATAAGATAGTGTGGAACCCGGATCTACCAATGCATAGACATCATGGGAAAATACTGATAATGTACCTGTAATCACATCTGGGTAGGACTCGAGATCCTGTCGTCCGGCTAAAGCATATATGCGGGGCTGAGCGGCACCTGAAGTAGATGCTCCCCCTCGGCCTCTACTCGACTGGGCCGGAATCGGGGAGTCCCCCTACCGGGCGCACTGAAGAAGAACCAGCCGCTGATCCTGTGGGCTGAATCCCAACTCTACCGCTCATCGACGGGCAATCTCTCATCATGTGCCCTACCTGGCCACAGGTATAGCAAGCATCTGAACCCTGGCGACACTGTCCGGAATGTAATCTACCGCACTGGCTGCATCGCGGCACTAGAGGTCTCCTCTAGCTATAATCCCCTATCACGATCCAACCCCGTAGGCCGTGACTAGTGCCCGAGCTGGACACTCGTATACACACCTGTTAGCTATAATCAGTCCACAACTAGCATGATAAGGAACTTATATATAAAAAGGCAAGACGTCGTCTCAAAACTGTCGCATATATATATATATATATATATATCAAGACAACCTGTCTCCTGAGGAGTTACAACCATCAGCAGATAAACAGTACATAAGCCGACAAGGCTGTCATAGCGTGTGGGAACGTCCCAACTATATATACGCAAGCCGACAAGGCTGCCACTACGAAAAGGAATGTCCCAAAACATAAGTCATACAGACACAAATGAACAGCAACTATATACAACCCACACATATGTCCACAGACCTCTAAGAGTAACAACAGTAACATATGACGGGACAGGGCCCGCCGTACCCCTGAATAAACATATACATATATCAGGAGATCTGGGCCAAAAGTCTAGACTCTGGAACAACGGAGCACTCCAAGACAGCTGAGTAGAAATCCTAAGCTGAAGGGCCACCAAAACGAGCGTCTGTACCTGCGGGCATGAAACGCAGCCCTCCGAAGAAAGGGGGTCAGTACGAGATATGTATTGAGTATACAAAGCATAAAATACAATAAAAAAGATCATAACTGAAGTAGGGATTCCAGGAGATAAGTATAATAGTCAAGAAGTCACTGTACCTGTACCTTACTAATGAAATCATGCATATCATCATCATATACCGTACCCGGCCCATTATGGGACTCGATGAATAAAGTCGTGCACACGTATACCGTACCCGGCCCATCATGGGACTCGGTGCCATATCATATCATCGTATCATCATATCATTATATCATCATATCATCATATAGCGTACCCGGCCCTCTAGTGAGGGACTCGGTAGATAATGTAGTAAAATGTGCGTGATAACATACCCGGCCCGGGACTCTGTGAAAGATGTAACAACCATATGCACGAGCAGAGTAGTGAGTAACAATATACAACTAGATCACCATCGAGACTCAATCGACAAGTAGATTAACTAACACTCCAAGTATCAAACGATAGTCATATTAAGGAAAGTCTCGGAACCATAGATATGTATCAAATCAATACGAGACAGCCTTATGAAAGTTAAGGACATTACTTATTACGAATCCTTTAGGAATAGGAACCTTTATATATCATTTACTATCCAATCATATAGAAGACTCGAGGGCAGTAGCTCGACCACTTTGAGAATTCTAACTTCAAGAAGTGAATAAGAATCATAAATCATGCTCGAAACTTATGAATAGAATTACCCCGAAGGTCATATCATATCTTACTTACGTCTAGGACATGCCAAAAGAAAGAAGGGATAGGCTTTACATACCGTTAGCGACTATCCGTAAATCCGTTCGTCTCTGTCTCTCTTTTAGACTATTTAATATAAGAGTAACGTTATCGTTAGTAACTATATTTTCTAGTTCGTAAATCCGTAGGCCGTCCCTTATAGAACTTATTCTTTAACTTATATGTCTTGTTTAGGGTTTTTCATTATTCAAGGACTTAACGAAAATCGGGCAGCATTTTCCCTATATATTCGCCTAACCCGACTTTCTAATTATCCTCCGTCAACACAAATACCAACAACAAGTGATATAGACATAAAATTCTCACAACTGACCCCCATAACAATTCCAAATCCATTTCAACCCACGATTTCACGTAATAACAATTTCATGTATTTTCTTACTTCCGATTTCGTCCAATTAAATTTTTATAATTTCATTACAACTTTATTAACACAACTACACCATAAAATAGGAAAATCTTACCACAATTTTCTCGGAGGAATTTCTACTCTTAATTGCTCCAATTTCGCAATTTCTTCTTCCTCGATTCAATATCCAATGTTGCTATCACCTCCTTGAACTTGTAAATCACCTTGGAATTAAATCAAAGAATTTTTTTTAAAAAAAAACAGCCATGGTCGTCATGGAACAAGAGTGGCACCATGGTCGCTTCCTTTTTTCTTTGAATTTCTTTTGGAAATGAAATGAGAGAAATGAAATGTCTTCATCAACTTTCTATTTATATGCTTGCTCCTAAGAGGACACATGTCCCCCTCCTTTGTGAGTCACAAATCCACTTCTTGGATTTTTATTTTTTTTTCTTTTTTTTAATATCGGGTGGGGCCCACTTAGTAATTAATCTTAATTAATCACTAATTCTTACTTAGTAATCTAAACACAATTAATTAATCCATAACCTCCAATAATAGTTCTATACCAAATAAAATTTATAGGCACTTGTGCATTAAAACAAAATCGGAGGTTAAAAGTCTCTACCTCGTGTCCCAAAATAGTCTTGTCCTTAACTTATCGCGATTAGCTTAAAATATCCCAATGTACAAAGATACGGGATATAACATCCTTCCCCTCTTTAGAACATTCGTCCTCGAATGTTAAACTGGTCTCACAAGGTTTTATAGAGACTTCGGGGGAGTCTCTTTTATAGTTATCACATATAGTTCATTTATCAATCTACATAACCAATTTAGGAGTTTAGATTACCTGTAGGCATAGGATACAAGTAGGGATACTTATTCTTCATCTCCTCTTCGGCTTCCGGAGTGTCATCTTTCCCCGTTATTGTTCCGCCATAGTACCTTAACGGAAGCCACGTCTTTAGTACGCAACCTTCTCACCTGACGATCCAGTATAGCTACAGGATTCTCCTCGTACGATAACTCCTCCGTTACCTGGACATCATCCACGGGAATAACCTAGAAGGGTCACCAATGCATTTGCGAAGCATAGACACATGAAACACTGGATGTACTGCTTCCAAATCAGATGGTAGGTCTAATTCATAGGCAACCTTGCCTACCTTACGGATAATCTGGTAAGGCCCGATATACCTCGGGATAAGCTTCCCCTTCTTGTCGAATCTCATTACACCCTTCATGGGTGATACCTTCAAGAATACTCAATCGCTAATCTGGAACTCTAAGTGTCGACGCCAATTATTCGCATATGACTTCTGTCGACTCTGAGCTGCTAATAACCTTTCCCGAATAAGTTTTACCTTATTAATGGCTTGCTGAATCATATCCGGGCCGATTAATTTAGTCTCCCCAACATCAAACCAGCCAATAGGTGACCTGCACTTTCTACCATACAGTGCCATCTGGATGCTAGAATGGTAGCTATTATTATAGGCAAAGTCAATAAGTGGCAGATGATCATCCCAGCTGCCTCTGAAGTCAATAACACAGGCCCGCAATATATCTCCTAGCGTCTGAATAGTACGCTCGGCCTGTTCGTCAGTCTGAGGGTGGAATGCTGTACTCAGACTCACCTGTTTCCCCAATCCTTCCTGGAATGATCTCCAGAAGTTAGCTATAAATTGAGCACCTCTGTCTGATATAATAGATGTGGGAACCCCATGAAGTCTCACTATCTCTTTGATATATAACCTCGCATAATCCTTAGCTGAATAAGTAGTCCTGAGTGGGAGAAAATGGGCTGATTTTGTCAGCCTATCCACAATAACCCATATAGAGTCATACTTCCGTGAAGTGTGAGGTAAGCCTATAATGAAGTCCACATTTCGAATCTTCACCTCATGTATTACTTCGACTTCTCTAAAAGACTTTAACTGTCACTCTACCTTTTAGCTCTTAATCTCAATCCTTAGAGTTGGCTATCAAGTAGCGCCGAGTTCCCTCATATAATAACTTACATATTACGCCGGCTATCAAGTAGTTTCGGAGTTCCCTCATATAATAACTTTACATAGCCGTTTCCTCATGGCTCGTCTATCATTAACTGGTATAATTCTGAAAGAAAATTTTTTTTTGCTTTGATTTAATTCCAAGGTGATTTACAAGTTCAAGGAGGTGATAGCAACATTGGATATTGAATCGAGGAAGAAGAAATTGCGAAATTGGAGCAATTAAGAGCAGAAATTCCTCCGAGAAAATTGTGGTAAGATTTTCCTATTTTAAGTGGTGTAGTTGTGTTAATAAAGTTGTAATGAAATTATAAAAATTGAATTGGACGAAATCGGAAGTAAGAAAATACATGAAATTGTTATTATGTGAAATCGTGGGTTGAAATGGATTTGGAATTGTTATGGGCTGAGTTGTGAGAATTTTATGTGTATATCACTGTTGTTGGTATTTCTGTGTTGACAGGAGGATAATTAGAAAGTCGGGTTAGGCGAATATATAGGGGAAATGTGTTACACCCCTGAAAAATTTCCCGTTGATGCACAGTGAATAGGCTAATGAGAGATAGGAGGTAGACGATGTTTCAATAAGTAAGACATAGCAATTGACGATTCTAAATGAGATTCGAAAGACATTCGATGTTAGATAAGAAAGTTGCCAAGAGAAGGCTATGGAAGCGATAAGTTTCGGAAAGGCTTTATGAGTAGTAAGTTGATGAAAACTTAATGATGTGTTGGGGAAGAGTTATGACGCCCCTTAGGTTGCTAATGAAGTGATAAACAAGTGCTAAGAAGGTTCCATAAGGATTGGAGATCAAACGAGACGACGGGATCAAACTTGGTGGAACTGTGAGTTCCACGGCCAGATCCACGGCCAGCATTGCATTCCACGGACCGTGGAACTGCCAGCAGAGAGAGCAGCTGGCTGGTCGTGAACCACGACCAGCTCCACGGACAGCACTTGGTTCCACGGACCGTGGAGCAGTCCGTGGAACACCCGACGGGCTGAAATGTTTTAAGTGTTTAAATGAGTTCCCAACTTCATTATTTCATTTCCAACCTCTCTCTACTTCTCTCTAAGACCTCTAGGGTTCCATGTATGTTTCATGAACAAGGAACTAAGGGAAATCAAAGGTATTATCAT
>NC_081352.1:55627205-55703239 GCF_029784015.1 Lycium ferocissimum
AGATATCATTACATTCTCGGCATACACATCACATATTCATTCAAGTCCCGAAAGACAATTAGGGACAACATTTAGCCACACTGCCTCGTTATAAGCCACACGGCTTCATCCTCACATTCACACTTATATTCTTTATAAGTTTTACAGTTTCAAATTTATCCCAGACTTTATTACTGATTTTGGCATGAATTTCAGTTTTGACAGAAAGTACAACCTACAGAGACATAGCGCAACGTGAAACTTTATCTTACGCGAATTGGGCATATTTCGCACAAGAGAATATCAAACTCACAAGCAAGGGCCACCATCTACTCGAACTCAACTCGCCTACGTCCACAAACACGTGACACTTAGGTTAATTTCTCTTTCATATCCACCGCTAAAACTCTACTCAATCAACTCCTTTCACAATCTGGTAAGCTTTTTCTATATCCAGTCTCACCATAATTTAACACTGGGGCAAAAGCATAGCGCCAGTATCAACCCACTTCTTTCAAACTTGATTCTCACAAAACCCGAGATGTGTAGGCAACTCGAGACCGGGTTTTAAAGTTAAAGTAATGTTTTTCTGGCTGCACGTAGTCTAAATTACGAATGTTCGACAAAATGCTTCTGAGCATTCTACATGTGCCAAAATGCTTACTTTGCGTGTTAAGAGATCAGCCTATGTCCTGTTTGTGCACTTACTGGTGAAATAAACCTGATTTATTTCTTATAGTGTATGTGTTTTAGGTGTTAGAAACGATGTGTTAGACTTTGCCTAGAGTTCAATGGTCTGATTTGCTAAAGAATGGTGATAATCTATCTGTTCAAATATTGTACGTGTAATGGATTCCAAACATGATTTGGAAGTTAAACCATGTCGATTTCTTATATATAATTGATACACGGCCGTATCGACTTGTGAATGGCTTTTGTTGAAATTGCACGAGCTCAATATAAAGTATAGAAGTGTAGGTTGTTTCCGCTCCCGCATTTAGCACACTCTCCATTAGGGATTTGTCGATTTGTATAAGTGAATATTCTGATTTGCATTGTGCTGGCTTAGATGTCTTGATGAGTCAAAATCGCTGAGAATGCCTATATAGTCTGTTTGAAGGTTTTACCTGATCCGTATGGGATTTATGAGTGGTTGTTTGCCAGTGGGTGGTTTAAGTCATGTTGGCTGTTTAGATATTGAGTAAATAGTTAGTCTAGTCTTAATCACTTATTAAGTGTTTTAAACAATGAAGCTGTTGATTTGCTCATTTGAATTTTACATTATGTAACCTTATTTGTTGATCATGTATTAATCTTTCTTTCCTTTCATTTTTATGCATGACCTCCGCATACGAGTCCGAGGGACTCGTCATCTCCCGCATTCGATGTTGGGCTAAAAGCCCAACATAATATCCTCGAGTCATCTTCCCCTCCGTCCGTAAAGACAAATAGAAAACAAAAAATATGGGCCAAAGCCCAATAAACGATGACAACCGCAGCAGAAGAATATAAAGAAATTTATCTTGGGCCTAAGCCCAATGACGTGAGCTTGATTCGCGGGAGGGCCTTAATAAATGGGCAGGATCCATTTAACCTTTTCCTCTCTTCCTTATTTCACTTGTTGTCTATTTTTATTTGCTTTGTATGACTAACATCTTATCTTATTTTTTTTTATTTTAGATGAATTTCTAGTAAATTAATGAGTTTAGCTTTAGCATAATGGGTAGTTTAATTTAAGAGAAAAATCATAATTAGCCTCATGGATTCCATTCTCCTTCTATGTATAGTTATTTATGGCATCTATAATATTTTAAAATAATTGATTTTTAAAATAGTAGGGCTACATATTTTGGCTAAAGGAATCATAATTTATGCTTACTGTTTTAGAAATTTAAAACGTCACAAATTTTACACTAACGTTAGCTTATTCTAAGAAATAAAAGACAAATTAGTTCAGCGGATAACTCTTCCACTTTAGTTCCTTTCCAACACTAGAAATACATATTTGTTTAAAACAAGCTTCGCACAGTTTACGTTGAACTAATAGTCTTTCTATAAAGCCTTCGGATTTTTATTAAATAACTCTTTTAATTGGCTAGTTGGCATAACTTATTTTCTCCAAATATTTACAAAACATTATACATCCCGCACTTTTTTTTAGTTTACTTATAACTAAAGTCTTTTATGCAAAAGAATATTATCTTTTCTAAAAGCCTTATTTTAAAATAGCATACTTATATTTCCATTATAGCCTTGGCAACACTTACAAGATATTTTCTTACATATTATAAAATACTACATCTACATTCTTAGCCTAGTTAAATTCGAGTTCGGTCGGTTAACCATTATTAATGGAATCTAGAGGATGCCTAATACCTTCCCTCTAGGTTATTTGAACCCGTACCTAGAATCTTTTTGTTTCGTAGACTTTAAAAATAAAATCAACTTTAGATAATTATTTTAATTAACTTTAGGTGCCCTAATTCACCATAAATAATTAGGTGGCGACTCTTAACTTTAAATAACCCCGGAATTACCGGGATGTTATAAACTATTTTGATCCCGGTTAAAATAGGGTATAACAGTGTATAATCATTCACTTGCTTAAGTTCCACAATCAGAAGCAGTTATCATGCTACCGCCCATAGCCTTGATCTCCTTGTATATTACTTAATGTTGAACACCTGTATCTGTATTTTTGGGCCCTAGGCCACAGTTTATGCAGACGTATTGCTTGGGCCTAAGGCCACAGTTTTTATGCACATTATTTGGGCCCTAGTCCACAGTTATATTTACGGCTTTACGGGTGATTCTTCATTCGAATGTGAGTACTTCGACTTTGCTTTTCGTTTAGTTCGATTTCGAGTTTCAAGACTTATATTCTTTCTTTCAGTTGCTTTACATAACAATGCAATTCAAATGTGCTAATGTCCCTTTTATTGCTTGGGGGCCTGCATCACAACGATATACAGGTCGACGATCCAGCTAGCTAGGACCCGCTCGTATCAGCTATTGGTGAGCCCAGTTCCTCCGGGGTGTTATCCTGCTTTAGTCTTCCCAGTAGTTAGACAGTTAGCTTTAGAGGTTTCATAGATATAATCTAGTTAGTCACATATTAGCAGACTTTTATGTTTTAGCCTTGTTGACTATTTATTCAGATGTTCTAATCTTAAACTAGTATTTTCGAATTTATATATATATATATATATATATTCTCAGTCAGGCTTTTTAGTAGATCAACATGCGTTAGTTTATTACTTATTATTGCATGTTTGGATATTACGTGCTGATTCAGCTAGCCTATGGGTTCTCTCGGTTACATGCAGTTAGGCACCGAGTGTCGTGTTACGCCCAGGTCATAGTTCGGGGCGTGACAAAAGCCGAGCCACTTGTTGCACACAAGTACAACAGTGAGCTGGCCCATGCTTTAGGTCAAAATGAAGAGTGGTCTCTTTTCACCCCACATGCTCTCACTATATATACAACATAATGACAACATATTGAGTAAACTTGAAAACCTAATCTAAATCATACAAAGCTGCCGACACAAGTTCTCAAGATCTCTCAAGAGCAAAGTCACCTACAAGTTGAAGAACCTGATCCAGACACAAGATTTAGTCTAAGTTCTTTATATTGTTGTGAATCTTTGTTCGTTTGTGCATAAATTGTAAACCTACTCTTCTCTTTAAAGGAAGTTTGTAGGTAGATCAAAAGTCTCAAAGGGTGCTTGTTAGAAGTGTGTTTGCTCAAGCTGTTGAGTGGTGCATTAGGCTAAGATTAGTGTAAGTGTATTAGTGTCCTTAGCTAGCCTTAGCTAAGTGGAGTTGCTTGCAATCGGAGTATTGCAAAGGTTGAGGGACTACGGGTGTTAGTTCCTAGGTTACATAAGCGCATTATTATAAGGGTGAAGAATTATGTGATTTAGTTCCTAACTTATGATAGAGTTGTAACCTGAAATTGCTCGGTGTAGTGGAGTTGAAATCTTACTAGGGTAGGTCGTGATTTTTAATCCCTTGAGCAAGGAGTTTTTCACGTAAAAATCTTGTGTTGATTCTCGTACTGCACTGCGTAAAGGCACTGGTACACAACCAGGTCCCTCATATACTGTTTGGTGAGCTCATAGCCTACAACACATACACACACCAAAACATCTTCTTCCTCTTTTCTTCTAAAGTTATTTTTCTGGGTAATTATTTTGAGCAAATTCCAAACTTCTAGCCACTTGTGCAAGTGTTTGGGAGTGTTGTGGAACCTTGGGAAGCGACTGACTACAATGATTTGCACTGGAGTTGGGCCGAAATCACTTTCAAGGCAGTGGCTTGCCACGACGCAGCGATAATCTGATAAGTTGATTCTATCCTTTTGTTCGTTTTACTGATTAATATTGTTAATATTTACAACAATTTGAAAAAAATTTATGTTATAAAATATTGATCAATATCATATGCAGAGGTAAAATAATTCTATACATTTTCAGGTGGTGAAGATAAAATATTTTTGTTTCCTCTCCAAAGAATGTATAAATCAACAATTGTGCAGTGCGTGGCGTGGAATTCCTAAGAGACTGAATGACTGCTTGTTAATATCGCCAAATCAAATAAATTTCCAAAAATTGGGTAGAAGGAAAAACCTCTGTAAGTGCTACAAATTTGTATTTGCTTGTTCGCAAGTTAGCGTTTTACCTGCTTCTACAGTTGAGAGTTTTAGGATGTAGTATATGAACCTGTCTTAATCTTCCTTCTTGGAAACTTTGGTCTTTGGCCATGGGGATAGTTGCAATATGCACACAAAACTAGAAGTACACTATATTCAAGGGAATTTATGATTTTCAGTAGGTTTAAACAAGGGTTTTACATCAGTTACAAATATACAATATGAAATAGTAGCCGTAATTAAGAGACGACCTTTAAGAAAATTCATTGTAGTTACTTTTTCAAAAGAGGTGGCTGTTGCATTTAATAATAAAACAACTCTTTTTGCTAAAAAAGTTGAGAAACTTTTGGCATGAAAAAGTTTGATTTTGCATGATTGAATTTGGTGAATATCAAATAATTGTTCTGCTATCATGGCGTAACTAAAAAATGAAATGTATTTATTATCAACGAATATAACGCTTGTGGTGATGCACTAAGTTTGAATATGTGGGAATCATTAGTTTGTACGATTCATTCATGGCTGCCAAAGGCCAAAGCTGCAGTCATAAGGAAAGAGAGACTTGCTGAAATTGTGTTTCTGTTTCGATGCTAGCAGGGGCTTTCCTTCACAGTTTTCTCTTAAAGTAGTCAGGTTATTATCTTTATTTGATAAAGATATAGCATGTACACATACAGTGATGTTGTTCATGATTACTTGATTAATTTGGTATCGTTGTGAAAGTTAATTTTATGGAATATGGTTACCAACCAAAGCTAGTTGTCAAACCATCAATAATAATTAATTATTTTGTGTGTGGTTAATCACGTCGACATGTTCCTCAGTTTAGAAATAAAGTTGGAAAAAAATGACAATCCTGCCAAGTCAAGCTTGTTTAAGCGGATGTTGTGGTCATTTCACGAGTGAATCTTGTGGCCAATGTGAAAGATAGGGTGTTAGACTTTGGTGTTGTTGGGCGCATTTGTGCTAACTAAATTTTTTAATATCTCAAAGAAATAATTTACTAGTTTGATGTCTCTTTAATATACTAATAAGTTATAATATTATGTATGCTTTAATGCATAATAAACCATTTTGACTTGGTCTTTGAATTCAAGTTTTGTAAAATGTAACAGATGAGTTAATTACCGTGAATGGCCTATTTATTGTGGTCTAACGTTTTTACGTTTTCAATAAAAAATAAGGAGTATGTCTTTAAGCATTGATTACTCTTTTACCTATAAATACTTTCTATTGTGTTCATAAAACAGAAGTATGGATTTTATATTGGCATGTTAATTCGATTATACTATGCAAGATAAAGAAATAAAGGCAGTACTTTGTGGTGGTTAAATTTTTTACATGGCTAAGCAAAACTTTTATTGCTATTTTAAGATGGTATAAGAGATATTTATTTGTTGGTGGTGACATAGTGTGGTAACTATACATAATTATTTGGGTGAAGCTATATTATTAGCTTTTTATTTATGAGGTAAAATGATTCTATCCTTTTAAAAGTGGGGGTCACGGTGTCTTACTAGCGTTATGTCGAGAGTATTTTTAAAAGTGATAATATTTCATTTGGTCATGTATTTTACACCCAATTGAAGGAGAAGAATTTTATTTATTTTAGTGATACAAGAACTACTCTAAGTTCATTGAAAGAGAATTTTCTTCTCGAACTCACATATGAAATACATTAGCATCAATTTGGTTATGAGGGATTCTTAGGAAAAGGTAAAGTGAAGGTTTTGAGTTTGATAAGACTTTTAATTAAGAAATAATAATATTGTGGGTTATGTGGAATGATATGAATTATTTAAATTGAGAAAATCATATCTACACTTGAAAGTTGTTATAAATTTTTTTGATCGTGTGAATAAATGATATTTATATTTAAATACTATTTTAAGGCTACTAAACCTTTATAATAATTTTAGTATCTCTTGTGAAGTAGTTTAATAACTGAAAATGTGAATTTCTCTAGAATATAAGAGAACATTAATAATGAAAATACTCTCAATTCTGCTTATATTGTTGAGTCTATTGATTTGTGGCAGAGTAGGCTGCGACACGTTAATATTGCTTCTATTAAAAGATTTAGAAATATGGATTTAAGTCATGCAATGAATGTTGATGAATTTTTTAAGTGCCCGGTTTGCTTAGAAGCAAAACATAGCAAAAGGCTTTTTAAGATTGGCACTAGTAGAAAAACAGAATTGGTTGAACGAGTGCATTCAGACTTGGCTGATTTCAAGAACATAGTTAGTAGACGTGGAAAGATTTATTACTTCTCTTTTGTGGATGTCAAAGTGATGAAGAATTGAAAAATCAGCGGATATCAAGGTAGAAGTTTTCTACAAGTTCGTTGTGAGTTGAAACAGTAAAATAATTTTTTACCTGTCAAACTCAGGAGATGATGGTAAAATTATCTTTTACCTAAATCTTTAATGTGTGAAACATTTTCATGAGTATAATATTTTATTAAATTCTCAAAATAGTGGGATTAATGAAATGGGGTAAAAACAATATTCATCATGAAAAATGTGACTTGCTTATTTGAGAATGCTTTAAAAAGAGTGTTACAAGTGTGTATATTAGTCTTGAAATAATTCACATGTTATTATTTGTATATGATGATTTTTATCTCTAATATTGGCAGATGTGTCAGTATGGGGGAACAAGCTACACTAGTATCTTTACATTGTGACTCAAAGGAGGCAATTGAAATTGCTAAGAGTAGTCTGTACAATGGAAAAAAAAAAGGACAAATTTGCGTTAGACATGATGTTGTAAAGCAATTGTTAAATCTTGTGTTATTTCCTTGAAATTTGTAACGTCTGAGAGAAATTAAAATTTGACAAATCCTTTAACCAAAAATTTGGCAAGGAGAATAATCCTTGAAATGTCGACGGGGATAGGGCTAAAGCCCATGGATTGAGGTAATATGGTCGATACCCGTTTGTGGTCAAACGAAGCCATATAGGCCGTCAATATACACTAAATTTCCTATCCCTATGGCGTGTGGTAGTGTTTTGTAAGGTTGAGTTTTACTCTTAATCCATAGCCCGTTGTGTGGGTGCATTTGAGATGCACTTGAGGATTTACTTGAGTTTTAATCTTAATATTTCCACAACCCGTTGTGGTAATGCTATTGAGAATCACTAAATGGAATCACCGTTCAATATGAGAAAGGTTGAGCTTATTTTGCCCTTAATGATTCCATAGCCTTATGGTAGTCTATGTTGAAGATAGACTTGATGGAATCACCTACGTGAATGTAAAGGTGGGGCCGCCTTTTATGAAAAATTTGGGTTGTTTTTCTAGAGCATTCACGAGACCCGAGGTTTGGTGCATGGCCACAAAAGCACTTTGTTAGTATCGCGGAGTTTGCTTAAAATTAAGGATATAGTATGTGTTGTGGGAGTCTCAACTTACGTCCATTCAGTTAAAGAGTACTTCACTTTGTAGATATTAGTTGTTGCCTCATTCTACTACGTGTTAATTCAAATCGAAAGATATTAATGCTTAAGTACATGTTCCTTCCCTTTGTCCAAAAATTATTTTTTACTCTTTATCTTTGCATTAGTGGGTGATTGTTGGAATTAATCTACTTTTTCTTTTATTGTATAATGCAAAGAATTATTTTTTGTAACAACCACTTCAATTTTCTTTAATTGGCTTATTTGAATAGCCATGTTAACATGGCTCATTAAGTTTTTTAATTACTGAGTTAATGAGTCATTAATCTTCTTTGACCACTTCATATTTTCAAGCTATATTAATTAGCCTTTTTGGTGATTACATACACACACAAAAGCATCTTCTTCCTCTTTTCTTCTAAAGTTATTTTTCTGGGCAATTGTTTTAAGCAAACTCCAAACTTCTAGCCACTAGTGCAAGTATTTGGGAGTGTTGTGGAACCTTGGGGAGCGACCGGCTACAACGATTTGCACCGGAGTCGGACCGTAATCGCTTTCAATCAGTGGCTTGTCATGATGCAACGATAATCCGATAAGTTGATTTTATCATTTTGTTGGTTTTACTGATTAATATTGTTAATATTTCCAACAAACACCACACGATTCAAAGTTCATTTTGATACATCACACACATCTTTATTTTAATACTACAAGATTCAAAAGTTTTCTTTATTTTCTTAAATTCCATACTAAGTCAAACTTAGATAAATAAATTGAAACTGATTGAGTAATATATTTTTTATTTTCAGTTTCAGGAAAAAATCACTATTGAAAGCGCCCATGAATGACGCACGGACTACAAATATAAAGTGGAAAAGGGCCAAATATACCTCTCATTATACTTTGGTTCAAATATACCCCTGTCGTTATACTTTGGCACAAATATAACCCTCATTTTAACAGCGTGACACTTCTTAGCATCCTATTGGTCTATTTTTAACTATTCCTTAATTAATCAAAATTCTTTTTTTTTTTTTTTTGGAAAAAGAATCACACAGCAGCAGCTGATGATGATTTATTAAGCAAATCAAATATTTACAGGAAAAAGTCAGAAGCAAAAACTAAAAGTCTAAAGCTAAAACTATATACATTTTGTTGCATAAAATAACAAAGCTTCACTCTAAATAAATAGTAGTCAGTAACAGTTGCCTTGGATTGATGTCACTATCAGTCACCTCAAGCTCTCACCAGGTGCTATGTCATCAACTCCAAATGAATAACTCAAGCAATCAGTATGACAAACTATTCAAAAGGTGTCACTTTTGCAACTTCTGCGTTCACTCATGCACTTCTATAGTGGAAAGCACTGGCCTGAATCCTACTTAAGAAACTGTAAAATCATCTAAAAAAAATCGCTTCTAGCAGAATGAAAAGATATAATGTTAATAGCACACACTAGATAGGGAAACCTTAGATATGCTGATACTATTCAGACCGTGAACTCCATATCCATACCTAGTCTGGTTCTCTAGGTCTAGTCTCTGAAAATCTGATGTATGGTCTTGCACTCTTACCATTGGTAAGTATCTTCCTTGCACCTAATGGAAAATCCATGAACTGCTGAAACTGAATATACCTGTAAAATCAAAAACTAAGTTAGTTAAAAAATCTGTCAGTGCCTTGCCTTCCCTCAAAATGTGAGCAAATTGCATTGGTCCGTTATTGCTCCATTGCTTGATCATCTTCACTTCCACACTAATCTTCCATGGACAGTCCCATTTATCCTCCAAGATGTTGATCATGGTCAGTGAATCAGATTCAATAATCAGTAGGAGTAACTAATGGGAGATGCAATAAATCACAACATCTTGTATAGCAGCTGCTTCTGCAACTATATTTGTTGTAACCTGTAATTGTCTAGCACTAGCATACACCAAGTCACCACTCTCATCCCTAATACAAAAGGCTGCAGAACTTAATCTTGGGTTACCTCTATAAGCTCCATCTGTGTTGCATTTAAACCAACCTACTCTAGGACAATTCCAGTGGACTAGTCTGATGGAACTAGCAGCTTTAACTCCTTCTAGAAACTTGATCAATTGAGGCCAATCATCAGGGACCTCCTTCAACCAAGGATAGACAGATCTCACCAGATTATGCAGATTATAATTGATCTCATATAGCACCTTATCTTTTCTGATGCTCTTCCCATGCATAATACCATTTCTCCTCTTCCATATATGCCAACAAATAAAGGTGGGAATAACATGATATATTGGCTTCAACATAGGAATGCATTGAGTACTCCACAGTGTAACCACTGCCTGAAGAACCTGTACTAGAGGTCCTGAAATTCCAAATTCCGTGCATAGCTTAGTAATTCCATACGTACTTAGCAAAGTCAATGTGAAGAAATGATGTTGAATCGTTTCCTCTCCGAGCATCAACACAACACCTGCATTTGGACACCATAGCTATATGCATTCTCTTGAGGACATTATCAACTGGTAATTTGTATTTCCACAATCTCCATAATAGAAATGCAATCTTGAAAGGAATCCCCTTACTCCAGATTTGTTTAAACTGCATAGAAATCTGGCCATGTTGCATTAGTTCATTCCATGCACTCTTCACTGAAAATTTCCCATTATTACTCAGCACCCACCAAGAGTTATCTTTATTCTCCACAATTTCCCCAACCCCTAGTGAATATCTAACATGGTTAACAATTCCTATAGGTAGTTCATCCTGTATCCTCAGAAAATCACACCCTTCAGCAGTCATAAAAAACTTCAGCTTATCAATATGTGAATGAACTGGAGCAAGATATTTTAAACATCCAAGCTTGGACCAATTATCTTGCCAAACATTACATTCCCCATTTCTTAGCTCCCACCAGATAAAATGATCAGTACTCTCCCTAGCTTCCAACATTTTCTTCCACACTTAAGAACCTCATCTCCACTACACCTCTGTAGGCCTAAGTTTCTTACAGTATTTGTTCCACATAAAAGTTGTCCACATAGTATTTTCTGTCCTGAACTTCCACCAGAGTTTTGCAAACAAAGCTTTAGATATATCATATAAAGATCTAAAACCAAGTCCCCCTTCTTCTTTTGGTAGACAGATCTTAGCCCATGACACCCAATTTACTTCTTCCCTATTCTTTTTTAGCCCAGAAAAATCCTGCAAATATTCTATACAGCTCATTAATGGTGTATTTTGTTGGAACCACAACAGATAATAAATAGATTGGGAGGCTTTGAAAGACATTGTTTATCAGTACCGTTTTCCCTCCATAAGATAATAACCTACCTTTCCAGTTCTGCAACTTATTTTTCACCTTCTTAATGAGATCATTATAAAACACCTTTTTCCTCCTAGATTGAAAGATTGGACAGCCAATATTTCGAAGGAAAAACTTCTCTAGAGAAACCAGTGATAAGTTCCACCTGCTAACTTATTGATACTGGCACCTTATGAAACATGTAGAATGCACTCTTGTCTTTATTTATGAGTTGTCCAGACTCCTTCTCATAATCTTGCAACACATCCATGATTTTCTGAAGAGAATGCTTCTCTGCTGAAGTGAAGATAATTGTATCATCAGCATAGGAAAGATGATTAATATTAAAGCTCCACTTAAGTAATCCATATCCCACATAACAAGAATCATCAAACAAAGCATTAAGAGATCTTGACAGAACCTCTGCTGATAAAATAAATAATGCAGGTGATAAAGGATCACCCTGCTTAACTCCCCTAGTTGAATGAAAGAAACCTATGGATTGGCTATTGAATAGTATGGAATACTAGTTATTTGCCAACAATCTCCATATTTGATCTAGAAATTGATTAGCAAATCCCAATCTCTCTAATGATTTAACCAGAAAACTCTAAGACACTCCATCATATGCATTAGCCATATCCAACTTGATAACTACATTAGCAGGCTTACCCCTCTTTCTAATATCAGTGACTATCTCCTGTGCTAATAATACATTTTCAATAATGCTCCTGCCTTTGACAAATCCTGCCTGGTTGCTAGTTATGAGAGATGGTAACACCTTTTCCGATCTATCATGAACCACCCTAGAGATGACTTTGTTGACAAAGTTACTAAGACTTATAGGCCTTAGATCTGAAAATGTTTGCACTGTGTCTTTTTTTGAGAGAAGAATCAAATTTGTGTAAGTAATGGGCTTAGGGAGAGACTGACCATTGGAAAAAGCCTCCACCAACCTGACTACATCCCTTCCCACCACATCCCAGCATGACTGATAAAATTTGCCAGAGAATCCATCAGGACCACTAGCACTTGTCCCACTGAGGTTGAAAACATCTTGCTTGACTTCTTTAGAAGTAGGAATGCAACAGAATGCAGCATTTCCCTGCTGATCAACCAGTTGAGGAATATGGTCAAGAAGTCTACTTTGAGTCTGAACCTCCTCTTCTGAAAATTGTGCTTGATAGAACTGCACATCTTGACTAGCCATTTAAGCTCTATCCTCTATCCAAGAACCATCCAATCCTTGAATCTTTTTTACCATCAGCTTCCTCCTTCTACCCCTCACAAGATTGTGAAAGAATCTAGTATTTCTATCACCATCCACAAACCAATCAACTCTTGCCTTTTGCCTCCAGTATTCCTCCTCAAAATAAAGATATCTTTTATACTCAGCATGAGCACATTGAAGCACACACCTGTTAGCAGCAGTAGGAGCCTCCTCAAATAATTCCTCCTTGATTTTGAAAATCTCTTCCCTGATAATTAACTGTTTAAACAAGTCTACATACACCTCCCTACTCCACTTAGAAAAAACACCCTTCAAATGTTTAAGGTTGGCTTTAAAGCTGATGAAAGGGTCCAGCTATTCATGTGACTGCCAGTTTTGCTTAACTGTATCATGAAATGTCTCATGATTAGTCCAAAAGTTCAAAAAATTGAAAGGTTTAGGCACATTAGCATTAGCTGCACCATAAGAGCAAAGGAGTGGTGCATGATCTGGCCAGTTCTTGCTAAATGTTCAACTTCCATATTACCCAACCAAGTCTGCATCTGAGAGTTAACCAACATTCTATCCAGCCTCTCAAATATACCTTCATTATTAGCCCTGCCATTCCACCAAGTGAAAGGGGTACCCTTGAACTGTATCTCCTCTAGCTCACAAGAGTTGACACAAAAGGCAAAGTCCTCTGAGCCATTCATATTTACTGGAAATCCACCAATCTTTTCTTCTTGATTCATTACAACATTAAAGTCACCCTCCACTATCCATGGACTAGTAATATTGTTAGCCAACTGATATATGTTATCCCATAATTCCAATCTCTCAGTAGCATCACATTTAGCATATACCAGAGTGGTAATCAACTCTTGATTGAATTCCTGGAAAAACAACCTCAATGTAACTTGTTGTGATGAATCCAGCAACACCTCAACCTCAATATTCTCTGCTATAAACACCCAAACTTTGCCATTATTATTGGACAAAGCTGTATGCATAGTCAATCTCCTCCTATAGTGTTGAATTTGTGTGGCTTGTTGAAATGGCTCCATCAATGCAACTAAAAAGAATTTATGATGCCTATTTAACATTTGTAGCCTATGGAAGGCCTTCTGGGTCCTCACTGATCTTATGTTCCATATGAGTGATTAAACATCATTTGGAATGAGATTTAGCAGCAATCCTCTTTGACAGAATCCTTGTAGCCTCATGTTTCTCCACTTCCTCTTCCCCTTTGTAGTGGATTTTGCATCTAATCCTCTTGGTTTTAAAACATTTTCTAGAAGCACAGTAGTAGAAAAGGCCTTCTTTTTGCCCTTGTCAAGCAATTCAGAGCCAATAATTTCTTCATCTCTCTTGGGCGGGGCATCAAGTACATCTATCTTTACCGATGTTGCAATTTCTAAAAGCTGGAGTAGATCCTAAAGAGCTACCACTTCCTCATGAATCTCTTGAATCGAGATCATTTGGCTTAACTTTATCCCATCAAGGCATCTCAATATTGTGAGAAACCACATCATGCAATCTCTTATTTAGAGATACCTTTGAAGGTACTGACATATTTAGAGGAGATATATTGTCATACACAACCACTGCCTTTTCACTACTCCTGCTACTATCTTGATTATGAGGGTCCTGTTCAAGTAAAAGAAGAACTTGCATTTGAGAAGTATCAAAATTCTCCTTGAACACTTCTCCTTCATTGGTAATTTCATCACTATCAACCCCAATCTTTTCTACACACTCCTCCTTAAAAGCACATACAGAATCATGCTCCCTTCCTTCATTTGTGATCACTCTAGTATCTGAAACTGTAGTGTCTGTGGATTTTTTTTTTTGAATTACTTCCTTACCATCATCAACATGCACATGAGATTGAGTCTCAATTTCCTTGGAAATTGCTTCATTCATATCTGCACTACAAGTCTGAACCTTAGCTTTGCTGCAAGTATTCTCAACATGCACTTCTTCTTGTATTTCACTACTTGTAGATTCCCTAATTACTTGAATCTCAATTGCCTTAGACCCTATTTCATCAATTCCACAACTGGCCTGATCCTCATCATTGTTGGAATTTTTCTCAGCATGCACTTCTTTTTGTATTTCACTACTTGTCTTCCTTTCTTTATTTTTGACCTCCTTTTCCTGATACTTCTCTACAACTATCTTCCATACTATCTTGCTTTTTCTCATCAGGACCAAATCGAGGTGCCTCCTTCTCAGAACCAAGTTCCTCCGTATGAAGCACTTCAAATTTGTTTTAAATTTGTTCTGTGTGTCCACCTGATTCTGCCCCACTGTCTTTCCTGGTGAGTTATGATCTTGCACATTCTTTGCCTGATCAGTTTGATCATTTCCTTCATTCTCAATCACTTGTGCCTTATCACCAATTGATCCACCCTTTGGGGTAAACCTTTGCTGAAAATTCATCCCATTATATCTTGATGTAAACCTTCTTGGCTGTTGAAATTCTTTAGACATCTCACCCTGATTACCACTTGAAGAGGCTACACCTTGATTACCTGAACTAGCAACAGTGCCTTCAGGTTTAGATTTTAACTCCGGATGCAATACTCGACAATCATCAGTAGAATGACCCTGAAGCGTACATTCGCATACAATATTTTGGCAACACGTCATACTAAATTTTAACCTTCCCCAGTCTAAATTCCTTTGTAACTTCATCCTCCACTTCCATATTCACAGATTTAAGAAGATCAGTCAACAAATCAACTTGAACTCATACCCTTGCACAACCAGGCCTATTTTTATTAATAGTAGCCACATCTAATTGTAAGGGCTTCCCAACTGCTGAGGCCAATGTAAACAGTGCATTTTTAACAAAAAAAGGTAGGCATCAAATTTGGGAACGATATCCAAGCCATAGCTTCGTTGTTTCCTTATCAATCTTGAAATTGGAATCATAGATCAAAGGCCGCATTTGATAAGTATTACCATCCTTGGACTTCAAATAGTATGCACTCTTAGAAGTGACATTAACAAAATCTTTCAATAGGTTTGACCTAATCAACACATGTCGATGATGAAATAGGCCAATTGTGCATTTACCTTTCACTCCACATTGTTGGGGAATGATAGTACGTAGTTCGTCAAGTTTCGGCCATCCATGAGCAAATTTTCCAATGACAACATATTGTAAATTCTCTAAGATCTCCATTCGTTTGACTTCTGCCGTTGTCCACTTAACCATTGGAATACCATTGTCATAAGAAAGCTTTTTAAGAGGAATAGGATCACATATTTGCGTCTGCATGTCAGCATTACCATGGGCTAGGGTTTAAGCATAGTTTACTTGTTGTGTGGAAGAAGAAGTAGGGTTATGGATGATTGTGGGTAAAGAAGAGTTAGGTAAAGGAGGATATGATGTTGTAGAAGAAAGAAAAGGTGGTCGATCAAATTCCTATCGGTGTCACCGCCGGCTGTTCCGCCATAACTTGTTAGCCAAAAACTAGGGTTTGCATGAAAATATAGGAGAGAGAAGAGAGCGTTTGGGGAGTCAATTTGAAACTGCACAATCAGGGATAATTAATCAAAATTCAATCCATAACTCGGTGTCCAATTAAAAGACCTGTACCCAATATCCAATTAAAATGAAAGCTTTGCTCCCTTCTTCTCCTTCTTCCTCACAGATTAAAAGACCTAACCCATAACTTGCTTTGTGGTTATGGGAATCCAACAACGATGGTCGTGAACGCTGTTTGGTTCTTCACACTTTTGGTAATACTGGATGTCTTCATACTTTCAGTTGCTTACTCATTAAAGTAAACTAATCGGTAGAATGGTGTAAAGCAAAAGCGCTTTTGGTAACTGTATTTGTAAAATAATTCTCAATTATATGTATTCTATACCTTCAAATGTATAGTTTTGCTTGGTGCCCAAGTTTTTTTTTTTAATCGGCTGGGTGCCCAAGGTGTCCAAGCACTTCTTGATGACCAAAAAAGAAAATTGTCATATATTTTGTTAATAATTGGATATGGCATGGGCAAGGGTAGCACTATGGGTAAAAAATATGATTATTCGCCCGACCCAACCCATTTAAAATGGATCCAATATGAGTCAACCCATATTATTCACTTAAAATATGGGTAAATTAATGGGTAAAACTCACAACATATAAGGTGAGTTTGGTATGCCAATTTTCTCATATTTGTTTGTTTAAAAATTTTGGAAAATATTTTCGAAAAATAGTTCTTTAAAATAGAAAATGACTTCCCTAATAAAATTAGGAAAAACAAGTCCCACATTTGACATTTCACCAACCACCCAACCCACCCCCAACCACACCCCCCACCACCCCCTAACTCACCCCCCCCCCCCCCCCCCTCCAATTTTTTAAAGCTTCAAATAATTTTTTTGGTTTTCTACACTACCCACCCCCAACTCCACCATCCCTAAAAAAGAATTTTTTTTTCCAAAAAGTTTATGAACTTTTTTTTTTTTTTTGGTATTTTACACCTCGCACGCCCCTGCGACAACCCCCCCCCCCATTTCTCGACCCCACCACCCCTCCAAATAATTTAAATTTTTTTAAAATAAATTATTTTGGTTTTGTACACCCCCTTCCCCCAACCACACCCCCACCACCACGCAACTCACCCCCCCCAACACCCTCAACCAACCCCCTTCATTTTTTTTTTTTTTTTTTTTTAAGTTTCTAATTTTTTTTTTGGTTTTCTACACTACCCACCCCCCGCCTCCCAAACCCCCGACCCACACCCCAGCACCCTCAAAAAAATAATTTTTTAAAAACATTTTTTCAAGATTTTTTTTTTTTTTTTTTTTTTTTTTTTAGAAGTTTGGAAGGGAAGGAATGGTGCGACTTAGGTGGGTATTTTTCGATTTTTTTCTTGGAGGTCTTGTCATTGGAAAGTTTAAGTTCTATTCTTCCCGCAAATGTTGAGGCGCAACTATGTGCTAGGGATTGGATTTGTGGACAAAAAGGCAATTTAATCTTCTCCATATCAGCTACATGAAGCCAACATCTTTGAAGTAGCTTTGGATAATATGGATATCCATATTATCCGTCGGGTAACCTATTTTTTATCCGTATTAAATATGGGCGGGTTGGGTAACTGATCCATTTTTGGTTAACCCATTTTCGACCTGGCCCATATCCGACTCGACCCGCCCGTTTGCCACCCCTAGGCATGGGTATAAGTCTTATAATTGGATACCGGGTTATGGATTGAATTGTAATTAAGTGAAAAGGTGCAAATATATTCTCGATTTTGTGATTTAGTGCAGATATGCCCTTGTCAAAAAAGTGGTACAAATATACCTCTACCGTTACACAAATAGTGCAAATATGCCCCAGCCGCTACACAAATGGTGCAAATATACTTTTTTCACTGACAAATTTTTTTTATTAAAAAAAATCATTTAGCTTGTTTTTTAACTAAAAAGAATATCACATGACGTTAAAAAAAATAAGTCTACATATTGTCTTAGTAGACTTATTTTTTTAAAGCCACGAGATAATTTTTTGTAATGTGTTATCTTGTTCGTTTATATTTTTTTGGCTTTAAAAAAAATAAGTCTATTATTTTTTTAAACGAACTAGATACGACTTCGTAACATGTATCCCTCCGTTAAATTGAATGATATAAGTGTGCCAAAAATATAATATCGGAGTATATTTGAACACAAAGTATAATTGACCCTTTTCCGAATATAAAATGACAGTCTGATCATCGTCCACGACCCTAACAACTACTTGCACGCAGCAGCAATCAAAGGATCCAAAATTACTCAACCCGAAACAGCAGTCAACGCCTAAGCACGGTAGAAAAAAAAATGTTGGGTATCAAAACGTCAGGAATAGCTTGCTCTCACTACTTATCCCCTCGCTCATTCCCTCCTACCACCCTCACCTTTCGCCATCTCAAACCCACCTACTCCTCTTCACATCGTTCCATCAAAATGTGTTCTTCTGCTAAGCAAATCATCGAACACGTTGTGCTCTTCAAAGCCAAACCCAATGCCGACCCTTCAAAACTCACCGCTATGGTCAACAACCTCAACTCCTTAACTTCTCTCAACCAAGTCATACATCTCTCTTCTGGTCCCCTTCTCAAATCTTCTTCTTCTTTTTCATTCACTCACATACTTCATTCTCGCTACAACTCTAAATCCGACTTGGCTGATTACTCAGCACACCCCGCCCACGTCAGCGTTGTTAAGGAACACGTATTGCCTGTGGTTGATGACATCATGGCCGTTGATTGGGTGGCTACTGATTTCTCTGGACCCAGTGTGGTCCCACCTGGTTCGGCTATGAGGGTTACGTTTCTTAAATTGAAAGAGAATTTGGGGGAAAATGAGGAATCGCAAGTTTTGAGTGCTGTTGGGGGAATTAAGGAGAAGTTTTCAGGGATTGAACAGTTGACTGTTGGGGAGAACTTTTCTCCAGGGAGGGCTAAAGGGTTTTCGATTGCTTCCATCGCGGTTTTTAAAGGAGTGAAGCAATTGGAAGATTTGGAGACGCAAAATGAGCTTGCGAATGAGGAGAAAGACAAGGTTAGGGATTGTTTGGATGGTGTTGTTGTGGTGGATTATGTTGTTCCTCCTACTCAAACAGCTAGTCTGTGAGACGCGCCCAGTTTTTTTATGATCAGCAGTTGAGGTTATTTTTGCCTCTTTCTAAAGTTAATTTCCCTATGCACTGATGATTTGCGTTAAAACATGGCTAATAAATTCAGTTATTCGTCGTAGTTGGGAATGCACTGTTTTTGCATCTTGAGCTTTTCCAATTGTTTCCTTTTTATGGCATCTTCATAGCATTTTCCCATGCTTGTCATCCGATTAGTGTGAACTTTGTCGAGACTATTGACATACATAAAGGTGACTTCCGTCTACACTGCAAGAGTGATGTTTAATGAGTAACAAACATTAGTAATTTTCCAGGAAGACATAAGCCAGTCACAAAGTAAAGCTGAACGTTTACATGTGTTTTGCCTTCCATTTCTTGCAAGTCCCCAGTGATGGGTGCAGCCAAAATCTGTTTTCGATAGGCACATAATCAATATTGCAACACAAATCTCAACCGATTGAGTTCACCTCGTAGGCACGACACGACGCTCTATCATTGACGCGCTAGTATGCCAACATCGTATGACGCACGATCTGGTTTAGCCAATGTATGGTGTAGATCAAGTCAAGCCTCAATGACTATGATGCGACATAACCATAATACTGTCACACCCCAACTTTCGATAGGGCATGATGGGCACCCGACCCTTACTTAGGGCCGAGCGAACCCGCTGATTCTCGTGATACTCATAATCATACTGGGCCCTTAAATCATGACATGAGTGCATAATGTAAGCTTTTCAAAAAGAACATGCTTTTCGTCCTTCTCAAATCAAGTAAAATCTGTAATCATATGAAACCTGTAACATAATGCATAATGATACACCTACTTAGCAGCCGCTACAACAACCGACATGTTATATACGTGACTCGTCGCAAAGTCTCTAACATAACTCAAGATACCATAACATAGATACTCCGACTCGCGACTCCTGGAAGGAAATGGAGCCCGCCAATCCAAACCGGAACATCTTCTACTAATATCCGCTACTACGCTCGTATACACACGCGTGGCATGAAACGCAGCTCCTCGAAGAAAGGGGTCGGACGGAATATGTACCGAGCATGTAAAGCATGGAATACAAGAACAAAATCGTACTGAAGTAAGGAGTATAGAAAGTTAGTCCAGTAACCAGAAAACCACAAGGCTTGCCTTTGAAACATGAATCATACTTGTCAATATCATAACCAACTCATTATGGGACTTAGAAGTATAAGTGAGTAATCATCTTGTACATATGCATATATAACGTGTCCCGGCCCTCTAGTGAGGGACTCGGTGAATAGAATCATCATATATATATACCGTACCCGGCCCTTTAGTGAGGGACTCGGTGAATAGAATCATCATATATATATATACCGTACCCGCCCTACAGTGAGGGACTCGGTGGTGAACAATGCAATAAACCGTGCACGAATACATACCCGCCCGGACTCGGTGAAAGATATAATTCGCCTAGCACGAGTAGTAGTGAGAGAAACCATATGCATATAAATCATCATTTCAAACTCGATAGATAAGTAAGTAATCACGCTCGAGCATTAAAACGATAGTCATATTATATCCGTTCTAATTGCCATTAGAACTACGTTAAAGAGAATCTTAGGGATCGTAGACATGCATCAAACCAATCCGAGCCCGCCCATGGACGTTACGAGCATTGTTCGCTATGGAATCTTTTACGAACGTATCAAAGCAATCCGAGCCCATTTATGAAAGTTAGGGACATTATTCATTATAGACTCTTTAGTAACAGGATCTCTTTATGCACCATGTACTATCCGATCATACAAAGACTCGAGGGCAATAGCCCGACTATATTAAGAATGCGAATGTCAAGAAGTGAATAAGAATCGTAGACATGCTCGGAACTTACGAATAGAGTTACCCCGAAGCTCGTATCATATCTTACTTACATCTAAGACATGCCAAAAGAAAGAAAGAATAAGCTTTACATACCTGTTCCACCTCTTATTAGCTACGCTTATTCGTCCAAGCTCGTAAGCCTACACTTAAAAGGATTCACACTAACGTTAGACTCTTTATTGCACACTTGTTCCAAATTTCAAATCAAACTACTCTATATTTTGCCGAAAATCGATAAAGATCTCCCCCGTTTATATGCCTAGCCCAAAATTACAATTCAAAGCAACCAATCAACAACAACAATAATACCAACATCAACAACACTATTATTCATACCAACATATTCCATAAACATCCCAAACAACGTTTTTCAACATACAACAACAATATGCACTTTCTTCCATCCCAATCAAGGAGTATAATCTCATCAACACTCCAACAATGTTAGATACCGTTTTTGTATGCATAAATCAGTCCATCCACACGGCCACAACACGTTCAAACAGCCCATAAACACAACAACTACAATACAACACTATGACCTTTTCTCCATAACTAGTTTCATTTTTAAGGCTTGCTAGACCTTCAAATAAACTCAACATAAAAGATGGGATAAATAACATACCTTATACTTGAAAAAAAAAACTCAGCCACATCAACCTTTTCCAACACCAAGCTTAAGTAGAAGCAAGAACAATCACCTTTCACGGACTAGTTTGGCGTAATCTTGTCAAATTCTTGATTTATCGGACTATAATGCTTGGGGGAGGTGTAGAGAATTTTCTAGGACCCTTTGGAATGTTATTATGCTGGAAAAACGGGGTTGATTGGGTTATTTATACACCTCCTAGGTCGGTTTCACCGACCTTCTCACGTGGGGCCCGCCGAGCCATTTGGCAGCTTAGGGTCTTGCTCTTAAAATGACCATAACTCTTGATTCCGACATCGTGTGAGGGCCCGCGACCTATGGTTGGAAAGCTCTTTCAATTATCTACAACTTTTATTCTTGGTGTTTTTCCAAATGCCAAACTTATAATGCCGTTTTTGCCCCTCCAATTCAACTCATCCGAAAACATTTTCTTAAATCGTCCTTTTGGAGGGCTTATGTCCATATTTGGCTTATGGGTCCTTCTTAGGACTTGCTTAACTTTCCATGTACTACTTGTATCACTTATAATATATCCTTTACAAAATTCCGACATGTGGGCCCCACCTTAACTCATGGTTTCAAGGGTTATCATCGAGTGATCATGTTAACCGATTTACTCCATACACTCTCCAAATGTCATATATATGTTCTTATGCTCAGATAACATAATCTTCATCCATAATGCTTGTGTAACTCTGCTCTCCCCTGAGCTCATATTAAGCCGTCCACAGTCTTGATAACGCGAAATTTTCCAAGGTGTAACAAATACCTCTTAACATCTAGGGATAAAGTTTCATCCACTTCTCAGCTACCTCGTCATCTTTAGCCTGAGTTGTTGGCGCGTTAATTATTATGATTGGACAATGGTTATGATCTTTAGGAGTATAAAGAGTTGTGACTTCGTAAATGTTTCAAGGGATATCATTTTAATTGTCAGATTACAATGTGCCAAGCTGATCCAATTGGGATAGCAAAAGTGTAAATTCAACAAGTTTGGTGAAGACGACAAACATAGAATATTAACAAGACTCCTTTCATAATATGTTAGTCATTTTCAGCGTCTGAAAATTGGTCAATATTCCGGATGTGTATAGTTGTTCTAACAAAAATTGGTCAATCATTCAGGCTATATCGCGCAGAAGGAGGTGATAAAAAAATGAGGTGAAAGAAAGAAAATTTAAACTGTAAAAATGACTATTAGCGTATTCCATACATACAAGTATTGCCTCTGGAATAACTAAAAACAAAATTAAGGTCTGATAATATATAGGGAAATTAGTAGAGTGATAAATGAAAAATGGATAGTTCTGGGAACAAGAATACCGCCACAATTGGTCTAATTAGACCCTCTTTGGTCAAACTTTCAAATGGTACTTATTTTGAAAAGCACTTTTCATCATATGAATCTCTGGAGAAGTGTTTTGGATAGTAGCAGTTTGTGTGTGGCCAAATCATTTGAGAAACATTTTGCTAGTACTATGGAAGAATTGTTTCTTGCCTATCAAAAAATAATAATAATTGAAGCATATTGTTTTTTACCAATCATTCCAGAAGTGCTTTAGAGCGCCAAATACTAAGAATGACATGTAAATATTCAACGTACAATTAGTGTATTTAAATAGACAAAATTTGATATACTCCTGTGAGAGACTTTAATTAAGTCTTTTTGACAGAAAGGAGAGACTTGCCTCCTTAAAAAATCTGGTCCAGTGTGGTACAGCGACCCGTTACTTGGCCTTGTTTGCAGCCTCTGCCTCTTCCCCTAGATGGGGGAGATGGTCCTGCCTGAGGCGACATGTTGTGCCTCCTAAACTTCTATCCTAGTTCTGCCATTGGATGATCTAGTCTGAGCCATCTGGTTAACCGGAGAAATAGTGTTAGATAATCGAATTCACCTTAACTGTCACACACTTAAGGAGGAAACAATAAAGAAAAGAGAGATACATTGTACCATGCCCTCGGAGAGTCACGAGTAAGTATGCATTGAATGTTCTTGTGCTATGTGATTTAGTTGAGATAAGAAAGTTTTTATAACCTTAGGAATAGAGAAAACTCTGTTCAATTTTCTATAAAATCGCAGTAACACTTGCTTGGAGGTTCTACCCCCTGAACACCAGTCATGGCTCTAGGTTGGGTCGTGACAAGTTAGTAAGAGCCTCTTGCACACATGGTAGCTTCATTTACTTTTATTCAGCTGCTATTTCAACCAACTCACACAGACATTATTTTTTACCAGCCTATAAGTTCACGAACTAGCTATCTTAGGGGCAATTAGCAAGTAAGCAAATGTGCCTCCAACTTGTGTTGTTAAGTGATTCTTTTCAAGAGGAACTAATCTTGAAAGGCCAAAATCAGAAACTACAGCTCTTCTTGTCCAATAATATGTTACTTGATTTGATATCTCTGTGGAAAATAGCACAAGAAGCACATGAATGCAAGTAGGAAAGTGCACCTGCTATTTCTCCACCAATTCATAAGCTATGCTCCAAAGAGTGATTGTCGGTGTCCTTGAATCACTATCTGATCTTGACATCTTATGCTGCTTCACATAGTGACTCTATCTTTGGGGATAATATGAGTGCTGTGAGTCCCACACTTCCCGCTCCCTGTCTAATGTTTTCCACATACTGTCTCTTTCGAATGGGATAATTGGAGTGCAGCATCTTTTAAGTGGGGAGAAGGCTACTGTTTCCATTGAAGGGGTTGGATGATGTCCTTGGATGCTCGACTGCTTCTATAACAAAGACAAATGCGTGTAGAAACTCTGCTTGGTTGATCCAATAACAGAATGCGGTAATCAGAAGTAGAAAAGGATGTCCCAACATTGTTGATAGTTTCCAGGTTCAACTAATTTGAAATGGATTAAATTATTGAAGAAATGGATATGCATCAAACATAATATAATTCATTTACTTATGTTTTGCAACCCAGAGGCTAAATAAGAATTGTGATATTTTCTCAGTTCCTTCACGTTTTGTTAGATGCTTTTGTAATTCAAAAAAGTGAAGCTTGACAAGAGTACCCAGCAACCCGCGAAGATCATGTTGAGCAGTGTATTTGAATAAAAGCACTTGTTCTAGACTTCTAGTCTTTGATAGATACATGCCCAAGGGTGTCACTCATTCAGATGCTAGTTATGAGAGATTATAATATGGGTTATTTATGAGGTGAATAATAATGAAATGGTTGTTACACGATGAATACTAATGGATTGTTATGCATGAAATAATAATACATGGAATTTTATGTCGAGATTACCTACTTCAAGGAAATTTTGATCTTTAAATACTTTAATATATGTATTGCTAGTGTTTGTGTTTTGTGTGTTCTTATTCCACATTTTATTCAGCATGGAATAATACATAGAAAGAGATATACGCACACATTCGTATTCGACATTCTAGCCAACATGAATTTGTACATAGATTCTCGTTAGATAACATAATGTATACGCTAGCTAAATGTTGCGTTAGTTATGCGGGTATTATCTTTATCCGTAGATTAGATTGATCGGGGCGCAATTAAAGCTAAGTCGTACTTGTTGAGCGTGCATTTGACAAATGTGATTTATAAGTCGCATGTGAACGTGATTTATAAGTTATATTTATCCAATGCCATATGAAGTCACATTTGTCGATGTTCGCTAATACCACATTTTTTATTTCCTCCATCTGTCCCGATCAGAAATCCTCACTGCACCCTCCGTTGTAGTTCACCATTTTCACGGCGAATGATGCTTACCCTCTGATCGCTTGATTCTTAATAAACATTACTTATATTCATTATTTGTTGGATAATTAGTTCAAACAAAAATCATTCTCTTTATAAATCGGATTTTTTTTTAAAATTCATTATTTAGCGATAGGAATTAGTTATAATTAGATGTGAGATCCCTTTGGGTTTTTGACTCCGATCTCTTTAGCTTGATATATTTGCAGCAACCGCTTATTCTTTCTTGGATAAGTTTTGAAAGGGCAGCGCGGGTGGTGTAACGACCCGTCCGGTCGTTATTTAATATTTCGCGAAACCATGCCCAATCTAGGTCAAGGATTGTAAATAATAAGCTTCATGATGTGTTTTAAGAGTTAAGAGTGGGAAAAATCAATTTCGGAAGGATTTGAAAATTTCGGGCTAGAAAATAAAGCGGACCACTATAGCGGTCAGTGGACCGCCATAGCGGTACCGCTATAGTGGCTTAGCGACCGCCGCAGCGGTCCACGCGGAACAGTAGCCTGAATTTTTGTACTTAGTCTTTTTCTCTCCCTTTTCAACAAAAGACTCTCAAGGGCTGCTCTTAGGGTTCCTCATGAAAAACAATGGACCCTAAGAAAAAAGAAAACCCTTCTAATTTCTTTTCCACCCTTCCGTACGAACATTATCGCTCATGGAATAGGATAAAGGCTAAGAAGACAAGAAATTCCTGGAGAATCAAATATCTGTTCGTCAAAGAGGTAGGTTATGGTTTACTTTAGTTAGACTTTGATTAGCGAATCGTATATACACTTAGAGTTGACGGGAGAATGCATGCTTAGGTCTTCGGACACGGAGTTTGGATGGACGGACTTGCTAATGTGACTAAAATATGGTATAATTATGGTTATAATAATAATGATTTAGTTTAATAGGAAGTGATGTTGTCGCTTAGGAGATACCTCGTGTTTACTTTTATGCAACCCTAGAAGGGGGTGAAATTCAGTCTGTATGTCCCATTTTGTTGAATGTTCATAAGGTTGTTTCCTTGAAAATAAGAGGTCATATTAAAAGAAGTTTATTGAGTTGGGTTGACATTACGCCCATCCCTGAAATTATAATTGATTTGTCATTTAGTTTCGTGCATTGCACTGCATGGCTTATGCAGGGATAAAGGTAACAGGCAAGGCTGAGTATGGGCATTGTGTTATCCGGCCTTGTTGCTGTGGAGTTGAGTACTTGAATTACATATATGTATATGAATTGGAATCCGCGACCGAGGTTCGTTCTGGGGCGGAGGTTTGTGCTGGGGTCCGAGGGGTATTCCAGAACGAGTGGTACATAGACACCATGGGTCCCCTGCAGGTCATGGCTACTGAGCTAAGATATCAGCTAGCGTGTATGTACAGTGTGTTTGGGCCCTGCATCGCATTTGCATTTCACCACATCTCATGATTTACGTTATACATGTGTGTACTATTATCGTTAACATTGCTCGTTTATTTCATGTATGTTGTTGAGAGTCTGGTGGAGAGGGGCTTACACAGGTTAGGTGTAGTGTTGGTTGTCAGATAGTGATTTATTTTCTCGCATACAGTGTATTATAGTAGTAAATATGAGTAGGTGAACTCTTTTAACAACAAGGGTGAAAGTATAGCATACAGAGAGTGGGAGAGTTATATTCTGGGAATAAAAGGAGTAAGCTTCGAGGGTAACAAGGCACGCGAGTTAATGTTGTAGTAATATTTATTTAGAATTTTGAGGTTCATTGACTTAATTGTTTATCTTATTGACTTTATATTGTATTGCGTGAACTAATCTTAGTCAACCTATGATGCTTACCAGTACGTGTGGTGTACTGATACTACTCTTGCTACGCCCTTTCTGGGTGTAGATGTGTTGCAGGTCTTAGCTGAAGTTTCGTCGTGAGGATCTATCGGATATTCTCCTACAGCTTCGCCTATCTCACTTCCGGCAGAGGTTGTGTCAATTATTTTGTCCTCTTGTAATTTAGGAGCTCTTGTACCTGTCTAGACTAGATCCCGGGGAATTCTTTCGGATTTTTGTTGTAATTGAAGCGAGTTTGTAAGAGGTGTCTATTTTTAATGTTGTAAATTTTACAGATTGTGGTCGTATGTTTTAAGGGTTGGGTTATTGGCAAGGGTTCGCCTACTAGGTTAGTAATATGGTAGGTGCCTGCACGACCTGCGTTTGGGCCATGACAGGTGCACTAAGCTCCCGCTATGCGCTGCGTCCGGGGAAGGGCCGGACTACAAGGATCTATTGTAAGCAATCTTACCTTACATTTATGCAAGAAGCTGTTTCCATGTCTTGGATAAGTTTTGAGTGAGATCAAATTTGCGTCACGAGGAGCACAGGAATATAAATAAATTAACATAGAGTTAGAAGTTAGGCTTTCCAGTGAACTCTGGGAAATGAGATCCCTTACCCTCCTAAAATTTGAATGGAAGAAAATGACCTTTTCAGATCTCTTACGTGTAAAAAATGAAAATCCATTGTAAAAAGGTCATAAAATCATTTATCATCATATTATACTAAAAGTGGGAAGGTCCTACTTTCAAAATTAGATTAGTATTTTGCCCCTGAAGTAAAAACAAACCTTCATTAAAATAAAATTTCTTTACATTAAAAAATGTAATTTAAATGCTTCAGCCCCTCAAAATTCAAGAATCCAAATACTTTAATGCTTCCTGAAAACGTTTCATACCATAAATAATTATATATATTTCTTTCACTTCTTAAATGACTTCTTCACTATGTAGAGAAAGTTGGCTAGTATAGGTTGTACCTTGTGTAAGCAATGAAGAGTTGTACACAGTTAGTTAGTTTGTCAGGAAAGTAGTTAATTAGTTAGTGGGAGTTGATGCTCCAAATCTAGATATTTTGGTATCTTTGCTGTCAATATAAGTAAGAGATTGTACAAATTTGATACTTGATTGTTGTGAATATGAATACATAGAAAATTCTCCCAATTCCCTCTCTCTGAGTTTCTGCACAGTACTTATCATCTTCATCATTGATTAAGCTCAATTTCCCCTTCAACATGTTATCAGAGCCATAGACCAATTGACCTTGCTGTTCGAGCTTAACGATTATATGTATATCGCGATTTGATCGAAGTGAACTTTGCCCTAAAAAACTGATTTCGTTAATTCCGCCATTAAAGAACCAGTCGAGTTCAGCCTGACTTTAAATGGCGATTACAGAGATAAACAAGTACAACAGATTCAATGACAGAGAAATTCACAGATATTCATCTACGAAGCCCTCTCTACTTGCATCCATCTGACACACCAGGTAGCATCTTAATCCCTTAACAATGAACTGGAACTGAAAACTATAATGCATGGAGTAATTCGATGAAAGTAGTGTTACTTGCTAAGAATAAGATGGGATTCATAGAAGGAAAATGTCGTAGAGAACAATACTAAGGTGACCTAGAATAGGAATGAGATAGATGGAATGCATTCGTATTGTCCTGGATTACTAACTCTGTTGCAAAGAAACTGGGACATGGAATTCGATATTCATCCAACGCGCATATCGTGTGGGTTGACTTGAAAGAATGATTTGATAAGCGTAATCTCACGCTATTTTATCAGTCGCATCATGAGATTTACACTATGAACCAAGGAACTAGTTCAGTTTCTGAATTTTTCTCTAGGTTGAAGAATGTTTGGGATGAATACATATCTTTGGTACCTATGCCTGTTTGTGATTGTGATAAGTATAGTGATAAACATGAGGAGTATATGACACATATGGAACAACAACGTTTGATGCAATTTCTGATGGGACTTAATGAAACTTATGCCCAATCTCATAGTCAAATTCTTTTGACAGTTCCAAGCCCAAAATTGAACCAAGCTTATAGTATGATCATACAAGATGAGAGTCACAGAATGCAATCAAATGTGATAGCTCAGTCAGCATCTCTTCAACATCTGAATTTAAATGATCCAACTGCCTTAGCCACTATACAACACAATAGATATCCACAGGATTCGACTCTCCTAATAACAAATATCAGCAGAACTATCAACAAAATTCTGATCAATTTTGTGACCACTGTAAACTTCATGGTCATACCATGAAGGGTTGTCATAGATTGATTGGTTATCCACCTCATTACAAGATTCACAAGAAGAAATCCTTCAACAAGCAGCAAAATCATGGGACTCCCAGACCACCACCTAGAGCAAATAATGTGCAATATAATGATGGATCAGATTAGCTGTCCTCAGGCAGCACCACTCCACTTCCTCCTAACATAAACACTGCAGCATCCACCAGTATTGCACCACCACCTCTTGTCCATGCTACTCCATCTTACAGCACAGTTCCATCTTACCACATAAGTGCAGCTCCTCAACTTACTCCTGATCAGTATCACAGGTCCTGCACCTTATCAAGCATGATCCAACAGTAAATTCACCTCTCACTAATGCAACTGTCAACATGGCAGGTATATTTTCTAACTCTGCTTCCCATACAGGTTTGGAATCTCATTCATGGGTGATTGACTTTGGAGCTACTAACCACATGGTTTCAACCTTGAATTTGTTACTTCATTCAGATCCTATACCACCTAAATCTAGCAAGATACATCTTTCTAATGGACAAACTACTCGTGTCACACATATTGGGACCATTTCTATTTTCAATGATACATTGCAGAATGTGTTATATGTTCCCATTTCCATTACAATCTTCTTTCAGTCTCAAAGTTAACTAAGGCTTTGCAATGCATGGTTGGTTTGTGTCCTGATTTTTGGCTCTTTCAGGACCTATACACTGGCAGAGTGAGGGGTATTGATAAGGAGAAGGATGGACTTTACATACTTCAATCTACCAAGCATCCATCACCTGTCAAAGCAACAGATGTTCCTTCTACAGCATCGTTATCACAACCTACTCCAGCTTGCTCTTCTACAACTATTTCGACTCAATATCTATCTACCACACAACCATTGTAATGCTCTACATGGCACCAGAGATTGGGTCATGCTCCTATATCAGTCCTTCTCAGAATTCCATCACCAAGAGATCTAGTTAATAAATAATCTTTTCATTGTACAGTTTGTCCACTTGCAAGACAAGCTAGAACTCCTTTTCCCTTTAGTGTCAAGAAAACTGTACTCCCTTTTGAACTTGTACACATGGATACCTTATAGACAGGCTACTCATCACGGATTCAAGTATTTTCTTATGATTGTAGATGGTTTCTCTAGAATGACTTGGGTGTACTTGATGAAAATAAAAAGTGACACAACTGTTTTGATCAGAAACTTTATCAACTTTCTTCATACTCAATAGTCAGCTTTTATTAAGACAATTAGATCTGATAATGGTCTTGAATTTTTTAACACTCACTGCTCTATTTTGTTTTCTTCTCTTGGCATTATACATCAAAGCTCTTGTGTTCATACACCCCAACAGAATAGCGTGCCTGAAAGAAAACACAGGCAACTCCTTGAAATATCCAGAGCACTAAGATTCCAATCATATGCCCCACTTAAGTTCTGGGTTAAGTGTCTTCTTACTGTTGTCTACGTTATCAACAGATTACCTTCCAGTGTCGTTGGTGGCAAATCCCCTTTTGAAGTTGTTCATGGTTCTAATCCATCTCGCAGTCAAATGAGAGTGTTTGGGTTCCTTTGTTATGCAACTACTCCTCATTACTCAGACAAATTTTCACCCAAGGTTATTTCTTCTGTTTTATGGGCTATTCAGACACCCAAAAAGGCTACAAATTGTGCAATATTTTCACTGGTTCCTTCTTTGTCATTAGAGATGTGTTTCATGAGTCCATTTTTCCTTTCAGGCACCCCAAATTTTCATTTCTGCCTCCTGTTCCCTTTACATTTCCTAGCATAGATACTCATGATACAACTTTTCCTTCTACTGTCCTTCCTGCTCATGATTCTTCAATTTTTGTTCCTTTCTTCCTTCCTTCTCTTGATCCTCTTGCTCCAGATAACTCTCTCTCTCTCTCTTCACTTTCTTCACCTACTCCAGTTCCTTCCCTTACTCCATCTCCTAATTTGGCTCCTGTTATTCCTCCTTCTCTTCCTTCTAGGAAATCCATACGAGTGCACAAACCCTCCATCTGGCTTACAGATTTTGCTCACCTCTCTTATTCTTCTATTCCTTATCCTATTTCTGATTCTATTTCTTATTCTTCCTTGTCACCTTCTTATGCTTCTTGTCTTAATGCCTTCTCCTCTATTACTGAACCAACTTCCTTCGACCAAGCTGCTCAGGATCCAGCTTGGATTCAGGCTACGAACCTTAAGTTATTAGCTCTCATTGACAATCACACTTGGGATGTTGTTGACTTGCCTGCAGGGAATAAGGCCATTGGTTGCAAATGGGTGGTCAAAGTCAAATTCAAGGCTGATAGAAGTGTTGAGAGATATATAGCAAGACTTGTTGCTAAAGGTTTTACTCAACAAAAGGGTTTGGGTTACCATGACACCTTTTCAAACAGTTTGTGAAAATGGTGACAAAGAAGATGTGTTATCTCTATTGCTCGCACTCATGGCCTCTTTTCCAAAATGGATGTCTATAGTGCTTTTTTCCAGGGTGATTTACATGAGGAAGTCTACATGTCCTTACCCCAAGGATTTGGCAGTCAGGGGGAGTCAAATTCTAAGGCATGTAAGGACATGCGTGGGCGGACCCACCCTATGCCCAGGGGTGTCATCCAACACCCCTTTGTCGAAGCTTTTTGTAGAGATATATATTAAAAATAATTTGAAAAATCGTAATATATGTACAAAAAGTATAAATGACACAACTTAAGCAGTTACGCCTCGTTGGTTCGTTGGTTTGGTGCTTCACGTGAGAAGTGTCCTTCCCGACTTCAAGCTACAACAAGGGCACCTAGCTTAATCTATTTTCACGTTTTTATATTTTAGTTGTACTAAAAAAGTAAATGTTGCCAACCGGATTCGAACTTGCGGTTCCTTGTCAAGTTAGGAGACAATAAACCAGCCAGACTAAGATTCAGAATATGTAGAGCTGTCAAAATTAAAAACTTGAACGAACAGTGCATAACAATAAAGTCTAAAGCTAAACCCTAACACCGAAAATTAAGTCGTTCTCCAATCTTTATTTTTATATCAATTATTCATTTGTTTATTTTTTAAATGTCGACACCGCTTATAAAAAAATCCTGCGTACGCCACTGTGCATGAAGGCATTAAACATCTGTTTGTAAAGTTTGAAATCTATTTGGAACGAACTGTCACAATATGGTAATTGTTATGAACGAACATCAAAATTTGTTATTTGTTCAGGGCGAAATTTCATTTAACTTTTTTCACAATTCAGGAAAAAAGAGTTATTAAATTGTTTATCTTCAATATTTTAGATATTTCTTAAGACTTGAAATTTACAACGAAGAAAGAGGTATCCATGTTATCCTTTTTTATCCTGCAAAATATTTATTACTAGATTTTAATGTGAAAAAGTACATTGAATCAGCCCTTCAAAAGGTAAGAAGATCATTTATTTAATTTTAATTATATTAATAGTTTGAAAGTACTTTTATTAGAGGAAGAGAAGTTACATAAGTTTTCCTTTAAACATTAAAAAATTTCTAACATATGGATTGTTTTTTAATGTTACCGAAGGACAAATCTAAGTACTATAGCAAATTGGTGCTCAATAAAGGTAAAGAATTCACCTTTTTTGTTAAAATTGATAAGAAACGTAAAAAATTCAGGAAGAAGTTGATTGCTCAAGAGATGCATAAACTCGAGGATAATGATGCAACGAAGGAAGAAGACAAAAGCAATGGAGATCAACGTCCAAAGCTTCAAAAAATTAGTCTTTCTTTAAATGGATACTAACTATGAACTAATTTAATTTTTGAAGTTGTATTTGTTGAAAAGATTCAATGGTGTGTCAATATCTAGCTTTTAATTTAGTGTTTTCTTTCATATAAAGGCAACTTGACATTGCGCGCATTTAAAATAAATTGTATTCTTGTCTTCATAAATTTGATCCACAATCTCATAATATTGTTATTTTTACTGATTTACATAAATTATTTTACTATATTTACATATCGAGTACAACCCGACATGACATTCACGTGCAACGCACATGTCAAAGAACTAGTTCTACTAAAAGTGGGAAGCTCGTACCTTCAAAGTTAGATTACAATTTTTATCCTGTTGTAATTCAAAAGTGTAATAAAACATCTAATTAAATATTAATATTTTAATTACTCCCCTTATTGAATGATGAATTTGAATTACTTAATGAGAGATTTTCATCTTCTACTAATTAATGCTAGCAATTTCTCTTCGTGAAACATGTAATCTTTAACCACTTATTTAATTTCAACAAATGATTTTAAAAGAGGATGGCATTAGATGAAGAATTGTTGTAAATGTGGATAATGAAGTAGTTGAGTGAAAGATGTAAATATATGTTCTAATAAAAATAGCAATTTCTGTCATAAGTGTAAGGAAGTTGGAAGATGAGAAGATTTTAGTAACTAAATGAATAGTAATTATACAAATTTCGGTTTCCTTCTTCTTTTTCAATAACATTCACTGAGATGGCCAAAACAATGGGAAGAGAAAAGTTCAGACAATCTGCTGCCGTAGGCTACTGGTAGCTGCCAGTTCTCCACTCTGAGGAAATGCATATGCCCTTTACTTCCCTTATACATACATATGTACCGTTAGGACTCTTGTTGTTATTTTATTTCGTCATTGTTGATTCTCACAAAACTATTTTAATTTGTGAGCAATCAATTCAAATACAATTCTTTGCTTGTAATGTTTTTTTTCCTTTTCTTGTTTTCTCTTAGTTGGAATTAATTTTGCTTTCCTTTGATCTTTAGTTATTTTCTATATTATTCAATAAGATTTAGTTTTGAGTGATGTTGTTTCATGTGAATTTAAGTACTTCAAATATAATGTATATAAGTCATAACCAAAGCTATGTAAACTTGAATATTTTCCTCTTAGGAACCAGTAGCTATGCCCCGGACCCTGAGTGCTATAACCAAGAGTGTTAATTGGATACAAAAATCTTTCAACATTATTTTTATCATAATCTTATGCAATAACTTGGACTTCGGTACTGGGAATAAATGAAAAGGGGAGAGCAAATATGTGCAAACACATACATAAAGAGGTAAAACCATCTATGATGCGAAGAAAACTTCATACACGATTTGGACTTCTGAAAAAATAAGCTACCGGGAACAATTATGAACTTATATCGTGGAGAAATGAGAATCTCCATTGGAGGAATGGAGGTAGATATTTTGTTGGAAATATCTCTAATGGGAATAGTGGGCTTCAGACTTCGAGCGACCATTGTATCAAGCTAAGTATTATATGTGGAGACTAAATTATATATTATATCGTCTTCCTTATGATATTATTGGTTACTTTTGGATTTACTGCAAATACATATGCTTAGTGCTTTTTTACAAGTTTGTTGCACCAAAGAGTCACAAAAAAATAATATTGTCTAGAGCGATGTGAATATAAGCCAACATATTGTGCCTATTGTGTCTGGACTTCTAAAACAAATACGTATAAAACCGTATAGCTAAATTACATTATGACATGCTATCCAAAGACTTTTGCTGGGCGGGATTTCTTCGTTTTTTTTTTTTTTTTTTGACTTAGATATGATGGATAACTTATCATTTTAGCAACATACATTTTATTATTTTATAATTGATATCGTTATATTTTTTAAAAGATTTATATTCACTAAGACGAGGTATACGCGCAACGCGTGTCCGGTGACTAGTTAAAAAAAAGTTTGTACAGGGATAAAAAACCTTTTCTCCCGTGAACTCTTGAAATTAGCTAGTGCATCTTAGCATGAGATACCTGAATACCAAGCATCCAAGCTTATAAGATACGTTATTCTTTTATTTATAAAATTGTCATTCTTTCTAGAAACGGATTAAAAATGAAATTTTGCCACCTAAATTGAAATGAAGGAAGTATATAATTGGACTAATTAGTAAAATTTGTTCATAATATACATGTTCTTCTTAGTTCATATACATCGTGTCTGTTCATAACATATATACATGTTCCAAATTAAATGAATATCATCAATGAACTAACCTCTCCTTCTTTGGATTTGAACATAAAACTTTGTCTGAATTTCAAATAGACTATTTTCTTCCACAAAAGGGTTCTGCTTTGTTGGGAGGAAAATAAGTTAAATATATGACAGTTGAAGGGCAAAAAAGAAAAACACATGAAACGGATGGTGATGATTATCTGATCATCTCTTTTGTCATAAAGTCAACATATGTATTAAAAATGACCACATATTAGACAGATGGGAAATATTATAATTGCAACTCCAGCAATTGTGTAATGACCTGGCCATGTTGTTATTTTTTATTCTTTGTTGGTTTGTGCATTTCTTTTCATTCTTGATAATCAAAGAATTTGACAAGCTAAGGGTCATTGTTGTACACTTCACAACTCGGTGGATAATAGATTCACTCCCTCTTATCTTTCTTCACTTGTAGGAAGGTGGGGTTACCGTAGCTCAAAAGCATTTTGGAAAGAACAACAGAAACTATGTAAACAGTAACGTACTTTTCTAGCACATAGGGTTTTAGTCTAGCGGCAAGAGCACAACACGTGATATATGAGTTAGATGAATTCAAATCCTCCTAAATAAATTAATATTTAGGAGGACTTCAATCCAGCTGTAATTGATTAAATATGGTAGCTTAAAGATCCAGATCTCAATCTGGATTAAAAGTAACAGCACAACGCCGACGACAACTACTTAAGACGCAATTATCAATGAACAAATTCACACGTGGCCTTAAAGTTGTATGTCTTGAAGGTCACTGAAACATGTCTCTGAACTATCAGAGGCAAATTTCCAAAAGGACACGCGTCATATATTTATAAAGTAAATACTAGATTCAATTGAACTCGCAGCCAATACACTCCATCCATCCCTGCTTTTAACGTCGCCCAAAACTTCCTCTATATGAAGCCACTTCAAAATAAACTTTTTGTAAACAGATTTTGACTCAACCTTCCCCCACTCTCTTTGTGGACTCCTCTTTTACACACAATCTAAGGTGACACATATTAATATGGAAAGAACCACACCTGACGCACCAAACAGCCCGGGCAAAGGCCACTGATTGTAGTATCACGGAGAAAAACAAGAAGGATCTCCAGTTCATTGAAGAGGTCGTCACGACCAACATTGATGAGGTCCAAAGGAGAGTTCTTGCTGAAATCCTCACTCGAAATGCCCATGTTGAGTACTTGCAGCGCCATGATCTCAACGGTCGCACTGATAGAGAGACGTTCAAGAAAGTCATCCCTGTCATCACCTACGAAGATATTCAGCCTGATATCAACCGTATAGCCAACGGTGATAACTCTACAATCTTATGCTCCCAACCCATCTCTGAATTCTTGACAAGGTTTGTCTTTCCTTTTTTTCTTTATTCTCCATCTCAAGTTTACTATTATAAAGAACACAAATCATATTCTCTGTAACATTGAGATTTTCTCAAGATTCTTCTTCTGTCACTTCTCCATCATACTCTGCTACTGATGAAATTTATAAATGAGCTGGGACTAATAGCAATATCTGCTTTGGGACCTCAGTATACATATTAAATAAAGGGGAACCCTCCTGCTTTCAATGGAGATCCTTTCTTCTCTGACCGCCGATATGGATGAATAACCATGAAGTTCGACAATCTTTTGAGGGAGGAAAGTCGACTAACTGACAAAGAACTGACAAAGGGAGAAAAAAGGAGGTTCTTGCATGTGAATCCTTTATCTTCACTTTCTGCTAAAGTGAAACTCTTTTTGTGCAGTTCTGGGACGTCAGGAGGGGAGAGAAAATTGATGCCAACAACTCCAGAAGTGCTAGGGATGAGATTTCAGCTTCACAGCCTTGGTATGTCTGTGATAAGTCAATTTGTTCCAGACTTGGAAAAGGGCAAAGGAATGTATTTCTTGTCCATAAAGTCTGAAGCCAAGACCCCAGGAGGATTACCAGCTCGCCCTGCTTTAACAAGTGTTTACAAGAGTCCTTATTTCAACAAGAGGAGTCTTAGCCCCTATGCAAACTACACAAGTCCAGCTGAAACTATTCTCTGCCCAGACTCTTACCAAAGCATGTACTCCCAAATGCTTTGTGGCCTCTATCAACGCAAAGAAGTCCTCAGGGTTGGCTCGTTCTTTGCATCCAGCTTCATCCGTGCCATCCGGTTCCTAGAAAAGCACTGGTCTCCACTTTGTAATGATATTCGAATGGGAACCGTTAACACCCAAATTACAGATCTGTCAGTGAGAAAGTCAGTGATGAAAATCCTCAAACTCGACCCGCAGTTAGTCGATTTCATCGAGGTTGAATGCGAAAGTTCATGCAAGTGGATCATCCCAAGGTTGTGGCCTAATACCAAGTATGTGGATGCTATTGTAACTGGAAGCATGTCACAGTATATACCAACCCTTGATTATTACAGCAATGGCCTCCCTCTTGTCTCAACCAAGTATTCTTCCTCGGAATGCCCCTTTGGAATCAACCTGAACCCCTTTTGTAACCCCAGGAAAATCTCTTACACCCTTATTCCTACCATGGGCTATTTTGAGTTCTCACCAATTCATAGAGACAATGGAATCATGAATTCTATCTCCATGTCCAAGTCGCTTTATGAGAAAGAACAAAATCAATTGGTCGATTTGGTTGACGTAAAGGTTGGCCAGGAGTACGAACTCGTTGTTACCACTTATTCAGGTACTTTTAAATGCAAAATAAAATGCTCGACTCATTTTCTTTTTTCCATTTGTCTGTCCAGCATGTCTGATAATGCTTAGCTTTGCATGGACTTGTGTCATTTCAGGACTCTATAGATACAGGGTGGGTGATGTGCTTCGAGTTGCTGGATACAAGAACAACGCACCTCAATTCTACTTCGTATGTCGGGAAAACGTGATCTTGAGCATTGATTCTGACAAGACCGATGAAGCTGAGCTACAAAATGCAGTGAAAAATGCAGTACACAATCTGATACCATTTGATGCAAATGTAACCGAGTACACCAGCTATGCCGATACTGCCACCATTCCAGGTCACTATGTCCTATTCTGGGAGCTCAGAGTGAATGGCTCTACCCAAATTCCTCCTTCAATCTTTGAAGATTGTTGCCTCATCATTGAAGAATCTCTAAATAGCGTCTACCGCCAGGGCCGTGCCTCTGACAAATCCATTGGTCCTCTGGAAATCAGGATAGTGGAAATTGGGACTTTTGACAAGCTCATGGACTACTGTGTTAGCTCAGGTGCTTCCATAGACCAGTACAAGACACCCCGGTGCGTGAAATTCGCACCTCTTGTTCAGCTATTGAATTCAAGTGTCGTGTCCAGCCACTTCAGTCCCACGTGTCCAAACTGGGTTCCTGGCCACAAGCAATGGAACAACATGAATTGAATGTCTGGTTTCGGGTTCCTTGCCACAAGCAATGGAACAACATGAATTGAATGGCTAGTTTCGGGTTCCTGGCCACAAGCGATGGAACAATATGAAAATAAAAAAGACTTAGCTTTTCTTTACTTGATCGTCCCCGTAGCTAAGTCCATCAAAGTTTTTGAGTCATCATCTCTTTGGTTTTGCTATAGTCACAACTCTCTTGGATGGAAAACATCATTACTTTGTTTCATCTAGTTTTTCTTAGCTCTGTTGTGCAGATGCATTGCTTGCTATCGCAAATGCAATGAAGAATATATATTACTATAAGAATTTATCAAACTTTTCTTTAAAATAATTTATCTTTAATTGAATCCATCCGTTGTGGACTTATGATCAGATGACAAAAAGTTTGTATGATTCTCACTATGGTTTCAGGATCCATAGCAGCATCAACTCTAAGTAATCCCTTCTGCTTCATCAATATGAAGCAAATCCATGTCTGCAAGAGCTTTGCAAGCATGAAATGCTTCCCCTCGGCTGCTATCTTTTCCAGCCGAGCGGCAAGCACTTCAGCCCCAACATCCAACAACACGGATTTAACGACACTTGCATAAGGACCTGGTTCATAATTTGGGTCTGCAGATCTAAGGATTTCCCTGTACCGTTTTTGCAGAGCTGAGCAAGCAAGAATCAGCGTTTTACTGCCAACTAAGCCTCTTCGTAGCACATTTCGTAGTGTTTCAAGCCATGGAACACGATCTTCATCCAGTGGCGGATTCAGGATTTTCACTCAGGGTGTTCGGAAAAATAATTGAACCTAAATATACAATGTAATGTATGTTCAGGGTGTTAAAAAGTTAATATATATGCATAAGCACATAAAATTTACCCTAAATACACACTGTAATTTTTTGTCCAGGGTGTTCGGGTGGGCTCTTGGTACATCCGCCCCTGTCTTCATCAGAAAGAGGGATCCCGTTCCACATCTTTTTCTGTTATGGTCATGCAAATCGTCAGTGAATGCATCCCTTGGGAATATGCTCTCATATTAACCAGCTTATGATTAGATTTATGAACAAATGATCATAATCCTTTGTTAGACTCTGAGTGATAATCATCGGCATCAAGAAAGCGGCCATGAATAGCTCTTCCAAGCAACTGACCAATTGTTCTGAGCCAGCATTCATAAGAATTACTTAAAAGTTTGGAACTTAAGATTTTAACCACAACAGTGTATTAATCGGAATAACATGTTCAATTAAGCTTCAAACTTTTGCAGAAAAATTCCTACGAAGAGTAAATCATTCAATATCATGTATTAAATTAAGCTGATCGAAGACATTTTTCATTTCAATTGATCCGAGAGACTGAGAATATATGCTAAGTTAAGAGATATTCTGCTTCTACAATCTAAAGCTCTTTGTTAAGGTCTACTTTGAGTACTCCACAAGCAGTTAGAAACTGATCAACGACCTACACAATTCTTTTGGTTAACTATGGGATATGCAATGACAGACAACAGCAAAAAACTAGTTTAGTAACTTGAAAACCCATAAGTACAATAGCTTTTCCTGCGAAGCAAGACATTACACGCAACAAGAAAAATATTTATCACACCATCCATAACAAATGGAAAAAGAAAGAAGAAATACAACCTTTGCAGTCAGATGCCATTTTCGGAAAGCTTACTACACAATTGCAAGTGCTTGATGTAGAGAGCATTAGATGATTAACCCGTTCAGATATTACAAGGTTCTGCGCATCTCTCTATCATATAAGTTATAACACGGGAAATATCAGCAGTACATGAAGATTTAAGCTCCAGTGAAGCTCTAGCTTTCTCAGATAGCCACAAAAATGATGTACTAACTACTAATAATCAATGATAATATTAATCAGCAAGTCAAAATCACATTTAAGATCACTAGAACATTTTGAGTCTCATCTTTCCAGGAAACAAAAAGGAGAACAAAAACAGCCAAAAGGTTGAGATAGTAGAACAAACTCGGAAACAACATCATATTGGAAAGTTCCATAAAATACCATTTACCTTTTTTAACTATAAAGACAAACGAGGCAATTTTTTTTCATTATGTGCACCTCTGTTATATAGTAGAATTATACGCTCTTCGGCAAAATCTTCTATCAAAGCAAAATCATGCATTCATATTCTGGGGTCCATCTTAGAAAGTAATTGGCATGTGCCAATTTGCCTGGATGAAATTTGTTCTTGGGCACCAAGTTTGCTATATGTGGAGAAGAATTAAAAACTCCTCCTGTGGCATTCTTGGTAGCCAAGTTTTGTTCTCCTATAAATGGAAGTGGTTTCTCTTCATTTCAATCGCACCAAACAAAGAGAGAAAGAAGAGTGAGGCACCCACACATAAGGAAATAGCATGTGAGGAAAAATTGAGAGTGTGAGCGATATTATAGTGAGGTGGGAAAATCAAAAGAGGGTTATTTCTTTTGAGTGTTAGTGGTCTTTGGAGTATTTTACTCAGACCTATACAGTGTAAAATCCTTGCTATAGTGATATCAGTTGCTCCTCTTGGTCCGTGGCTTTTTCCTCTTTTGGGTTTTTACGTAAAAATCTTGGTATCATTATCGCTTTTTTTATTCCTATTGATTACCGTATCTCCGTACTACATTATTATTATTATTATTATTATTATTATTATTATTATTATTATTATTATTATTATTATTATTATTATTATTATTATTATTATTATTCTGCTCTAAATGCTGTGGATATTATTTCTGTGGCCTGTTTATTCCAATAATTGGTATCAGAGCACAGGTTCTGCTCATTCACAGAAATATTTTTTGTGGTAGGTCGTACTTGGTGAAAAAAATGTCTGGAGTAAAGTACGAGGTAACAAAATTCAACGGTGATAGCGGTTTCTTAACATGACAGAGAAGGATGAGGGATTTGCTCATCCAACGAGGATTGCACAAGGCACTAGGCGGCAAGTCCAAGAAGCCTGACTCCATGAAACTTGGGGATTGGGAAGACATTGATGAAAAGGCAGCTAGTCCAATCAGGTTACAGTTAAAAAATGATGTGGTCAATAACATCATCTATGAAGAGAGTGCATGTGGCATTTGGACAAGATTGAAAAACCTATATATTTCCAAGACGTCGACAAACAAATTGTACCTAAAGAAGCAGTTATACGTCCTACATATGGGTGAAGGTACAAATTGTTTGTCACATTTAATTGTGCTTAATGGACTAATCACGTAGCTAGAAAACCTCAGAGTAAAGATCGAGGAAGAAGATAAAACCATCGTGCTCCTGAACTCGTTGCCATCTTCTTATGCTAATTTGGCAACGACCATCTTGCATGGTAAAGGCTCGATTGAGCTGAAGGACGCCACATAAGCTCTTCTACTCAATGAGAAGACAAGAAAGAAGCTTGAAAATCATGGACATGCTCTTATCACAGAAAGTAGAGGCAGGAGTTACCAAAGGAGTTCGAGCAACTATGGTAGATCCGGAGCTCGTGGGAAGTCTAAGAATCGATCCAAATCAAAAGCCAGAAATTGCTACAATTGCGACCAACCAGGTCACTTCAAAAAAGATTGTCCAAATCAAAAAAAGGGCAAAGGTGAAAGCAGTGGTCAGAGGAATGATGACAACATGACTGCCACAGTGCAAAACAATGATAATGTTGTTCTCTTCATAAACGAGAAAGAGGAATGTCTGCACTTGGCAGGTTCAAAGTCAGAATTGGGTGGTTGACACAACATCATCTTACAATGCCATATCGGTAAAATAATTTTTTTACAGATACATAGCAAGTGATTTCGGCACTGTGAAAATAGGTAACACAAGTTACTCAAAGATTGCGGGGATCGGTGACATTTGTATCAAGATTAATATTGGATGAATATTGGTTCTGAAAGATGTGTGCCATGTACCTGGTTTACGATTGAACTTGATCTCGGGAATCGCTTTGGACCGAGATGTATACGAGAACTATTTTACAAATAAAACATAGAGACTCGCCAAGGGATCATTGGTGATCACAAAGGGAGTTGCTCGTGGCACATTGTACAGGAAAAATGTAGAATTGAATGTGGCTCAAGATGAGATTTCTGTAGATTTGTGGCATAAAAGAATGGGTCATATGAGAGAGAAAGGTTTACAAATTCTTGCCAATAAATCACTCATTTCTTTTGCCAAAGGTACGATGATAAAACCTTGTGACTACTGTTTACATGGTAAGCAACATAGAGTATCATTTCAGACATTGTCTGAAAGAAAATCGAATATACTTGATTTGGTATATTCTGATGTTTGTGGTTCAATGGAGATAGAATCGATAGGCGGTCAAAAATACTTTATTACTTTTATTGATGATGCTTCACGAAGATTGTGGATTTATATCTTGAAAACCAAAGATCAGGAGTTTCAAGTTTTTCAAAAATTTCATGCTCTAGTGGGAAGGGAGACGGGTCGAAAGCTAAAGCGTCTCCAAATTGACAATGGAGGTGAATACACTTCAAGGGAATTTGAAGGGTACAGTTTGAGCTATGGGATTAGACATGAAAATACAGTTCCTGGTACCCCCACAACATAATGGTGTAGCTGAGAGGATGAACCTCATACTATTGTTGAGAAAGTGAGAAGCATGCTCAGAATGGCTAAACTACCTAAGTCATTCTGGGGTAAAGCAGTTCAGACATCCTGTTACTTGATCAATAGGAGTTCATCTGTTCCATTGGAGTTTGACATCCCATAGATAGTTTGGACTAACAAGGAGGTGTCTTATTCACATCTGAAGGTGTTCGGTTGCAGAGATTTTGCACATGTACCAAAAGAGCAGGGAACAAATCTGGATGATAAATTCATTCCTTGTATATTCATCGGATATCGAGATGAACAGTTGGGATACAAATTATGGGATCTTGTAAAGAAGAAGATCATCAGAAACAAAGATGTAGTCTTCCAAGAAAGTAAAGTTGGAACTGCTGATGATCTGTCATAAAAGGACAAGAAAAAGAATGGTATAGTCCCTAACCTTGTGACCACTCCTTCTATTTCTAACCATCCCACAATTACAGAAAGTACGACCGACGAGGTTACGGAGCAGGAGGAGCAACCTAGTGAGGTTGTTGAGCAGGGGGAGAAACTTGATGATTATGCCGAGCAAGTTAAGTGCCCTACTCAGGAAGAAGAAGAAGAAGAAGAAGAAGAAGAAGAAGAAGAAGAAGAAGAACAATCTCAATTTCTAAGGAGATTAGAAAGGCAAAGGGTAGAATCTTCCAAGTACCCTTCCTCAGAGTATGTCCTCATTAGTGACGAGGAGAAGTCAGGAAGTCTGAAGGAAGTGCTATCCCATCCAAAAAAAGAGCCAGTGGATGAAAGCCATGCCAGAGAGATGGAATATCTATAGAAAAATGACACGTACAAGCTGGTTCAACTTCCAAAGGATAAAAGACCGCTCAAATACAAGTGGGTCTTTAAACTCAAGAAAGATGGAAATGGCAAGCTGGTTAGGTACAAAGTTCGATTGGTGGTAAAAGATTTCGAACAGAAGAAAGGTATTGATTTTGACAAAATTTTCTCACATGTTGTCAAAATGACTTCTATGCGAACAATTTTGAGTTTAACAACTAGCCTAGATCTTGAAGTGGAGCAGTTGGACATAAAAACTACATTTCTACATGAAGATTTGGAAGAAGAGATTTATATGGAGCAGACAGAAGAATTTGAAGTATCTGGAAAGAAACACATGGTTTACAAATCGAATAAGGGTCTTTATGGGTTGAAGCAGGCACCAAGGCAATGGTACAAGAAGTTTGACTCATTCATGAAAAGTCGAACTTACTCAAGACTTATTATGATCCGGGTGTATACTTCAAAATATTTTCTGACAACAATTTTATTATTTTGTTATTGTATGTGGATGACATGTTAATTGTATTTCAAGACAATGAGCTAATTGCCAAGTTGAAGGGAGATTTGTCCAAGTCATTTGACATGAGGGACTTGGGCCAAGCACAAAAAATTTCTGGGGATGATGATTGTTTGAGAATGAACAAGCAGAAAGTTGTGGCTATCTCAAGAGAAGTACATAGAACGTGTACTAGAACACTTCAACATGAAGAGTCCTAAACCCATCAACATGCCTCTTTCTGGTCATTTGGAATCTAGTAAGCAGATTTATCCTACAACAAAAATAAGAGAAAGAGAGCATGGCGAAAGTTCCTTATTCTTCAACAGTCAGAAGCTTTATGTATGCGATGATATGCACAAGACCTGATATTGCTCATGCAGTTGTGTTTGCAGGTTTCTTGAAAGTTCTAGAAAAGAACACTGGGTAGTCTAGTGAATACTTAGATATCTTAGGGGTACGTCATGTGTTACACCCCGCACTTTCAGAGCATGAGCATGCCACGTACATCACCGTATTAATGGAGTATCGGAGACGTCCCATGATGTTTTGGAAGGTACAAGCCATGGGAAGTATGTAACAATGAAGTAAATGATGAATTACGATCTCGTAAGTCGTAATCGGGAAAGATTATCTTGAAACACAAGAACATGGCCATTATCAAGTATAATAAATGATAAATATCATGCAGGGGGAGTTGTGGAAGATTCCAGGACCAAGCAAATCAACGAAAATAAGTTTGTCGAAAATTTGAAACAAGTTGGCAGAATTAAGGACAAAATTTTGGGTCACATTTGGAGGGGTATATCTCTAGGTATATGGGGAGCTTTAAGGTGTTTCAAAAGCCTAAAATGAAGTTCGTCGAGTCTAGTTTCCAACGCAACAAATCGCTCATCGATACGACATCGGAGTAGAGAATTATGAACGTTACAAATTCAGTTGCAACGAAACAAAGCGCCAAGCCTTAAAGGTCTTTGCTACAATTTGCTACGGATCTTGCTACAGTGCCACCGACTTTACCCACTTATAAAAGGGTTAAAACCCCTCTTTTTGGTCACAAAATCTCTCAAATATTCCAGAAAAATCAGCAAGCACAAGAGAGCAAATATACATCACAAAAGTGAGGATTTTGAGTAATTTCAAGTGACGGAGTATTAATCAAGGTCCGAGTAACGTGCGGTTGTGATTATAGTATTGTCTTACGGCGGAATTGGCTTGGATTCAAAGTAAATATTGAACATATTGCTGCTCTAAAAAGAACAAGGTATGAATTTCTCCTTATTAATATTAATTTCAGTGTATTTACGGAGATAAAGTTATTACATAGTCGTATAATAAGTTGGATAGTTGAGAAACTTGGAAAACATCGTGTGAGATGTTTTTATGGAGCCTATTGGTGTTGACAATGTTGTTGTGATGTTGGTATTGTTGTTGTTGTTGGTTACTGTATTCTGATTTCGGGCTAGGCATATAAATAGGGGAGATCTTTGTCCGAATTTCGACAGATTCTAAATGGATTTAAATTAAGGGTTTAAGACGAGCGTATGATGATGAGCCTAACAATAGCATGAATGGTTGTATATGTAGATTACGAGGCTACGAATGATCTTAAGTGAATTGCAAGACAGAAAGTAAGTTGGAAGTCGAGAAGTAGTCTTCCAGGTATGTTAAGGCTAGTCCCTTTCTTCTAAAGGCATGATTCCTTTCTTATGAATCCAATAGGTGTTTTCCAAATGTCGCATGATCCCTCTATGTGAATCCATAAATGTTTTCCACGAATATTCTTATTCTCAAAAGCTAGAGATTCATGATTCATGGAGTTCTTATGATGCTAAAGATAAACGTGTTTTGTAATGACGATGATCCTATTTTTAGAAACTCCTATGTTATAATTCCTTACATATGTTTCATAACCTCCCTACTTCCAAAAGTTAGAGTTCATGATTCAAAGGCATGACTTTTTTCTTGATAATCCATAAATGTTTTCCAAAATGTCCCTATTTTTCGAGAAATTATGATTCAATAAGCTTTTATGATAACAACAACGGACATGTTTTTACAATGTTAATGACGATGCTAAAGATGAGAATGTTTCTATGATTGTTACGACGATGATGATGATTTCATGTTTAAAAGTCCCAAGCTTATGATTTCAATGTGAATATGAGAATGTTGAGTTATTTTCTTGATTTTTATTCATTGTTGTTGATCTCGCCTTATAATAATAGTTCCTTCAAGGTGAGATATAGCGATGATGATTGCTCCATAACATAAATCGGAGGTTACCGACCTTACGTCACTCCGATAGAGTCGTAGCTTTTATTTGGCTCTCATGCATGCTCTATATATATATATACATACATATATATATGTATATACATACATATATATCTATATATATATATATATATATATATATATATATATATATATATATATGTATGTATATATATATATATATATGTATGTATATATATATATATCTATGTATGTATGTATTTTCTTACACCATGTTGCGTTATAGTCGGCGGGCATGGCACGTAGATGTGCACACCTTGCACGGTGGGCATGTTATGATATTGCCCCCGTGGGAGGCCCAAACGCGGGCTAATGATGCTAACACCGAGCCTCGATGGCCGGGCATGATACTATATATATGACAGGAGCCTTAATGGTGGGCGTGGTACTATATATATGACACCGAGCCTTAATGGCCGGGCATGGTACTATGTATATGTATAAAATGTTTTTTTTTAAGGCTAAGCATGCATGACATCCGCCTTATGAGGCATCCAGATGTACAGGCTATCTCTCATATTCCATGTTACCTTTCATATCTATATTATGTTGTTATTCATGCTTTACATACTCAGTACATTATTCGTGCGCGTCCCTTCGCGGACTTGTGGACGTTGCGCTCATGCCCGCAGGTAGGCAGGGAGACGGATCAGACCCGTAGGTCTTCTATCAATGGATTCTCAGGAGCACTCCACTTTCTTCGGAGCTGCAGTCTATTTGGTATTATCCTTATGATCATCTGTATTCCATGTAGAGGCTCGTAGACGTGTGTGTACAGTTAGATGTTTTGTATCTCCACCGGTTCATATTATGGTATAATATATTGGTGGCACTTGTCGCCTTATTTTGAGCTCTTGATACTTTCGTTAGCCTTTGCTTTATGATATACGCTGTGTTGTGGCGACCTTGTCGGTCCGTATATGTACATATGTGTTGAATGATCGGATATTTCTATGTTGGGCCTTTTCTGCGTGCAGGTGTTCTTTGAGTTATGGTTTATAATGTTTAAAGTAACGGATAAGTCAGGTGGTTCTCGGCCTACGGGTCGGAGCTCATCATACTCCTGGTAGGGGTATGACATTATGGGTATGCTTATGCTTTGGAGGATTATATCCTGTCCTGGCAGGGTATACAGATTCAGATATGGCGGGTGATTTTGATCACAAAAAATCCACTACTGGATATCTGTTTACTTTTCAGGGGGAGCTATATCATGGCAGTCAAAGTTTCAGAAGTGTGTCGCATTCTCTACAATTGAACTAGAGTACATTGCCACTACTGAATTAAGCAAGCAAGGAGATGCTATGGTCAAAACGGTTCTTTCAAGAGCTTGGATTGCATCAGAAGGAGTATGTCGTCTATTGTAACAGTCAAAGTGCAATAGACTTGAGCAAGAACTCTATGTACCATGCAAGGACGATCGACGTGAGATATCACTGGATTTGGGAAAAGATAAAGGACGGATCTAAGCAGGTCAAGAAGATCCCTACAATTGATAATCCTTCAGATATGTTCACGAAGGTGGTACCAAGAGACAAGCTTGAGCTTTGCAAGGATCTTATTGGCATGCACTAAAACTAGAACCTCGGTGCTACCTCCTTCAGGTGAATAGGACTATAGAGGGAGATTTCTGGGTCCATCCCATTTGGTAGTAATTGGCATGTGCCAATTTGCTTGGATGAAATTTGTTCGTGGGCACCAAGTTTCCTATATGTGGAGAAGAATTAAAAACTCCTCCTGTAGCATTCTTGGTAGCCATGTTTTTTTCTCTTATAAATGGAGGAGGTTTCTCTTCATTTCAGTCACACCAAACAAAGAGAGAAAGAAGAGTAAGACACTCAAATATAAGGAAATAGTATGTGAGGAAAAATTGAGAGTGTGAGCGATATTATAGTGTAATGACCCGTTTGGTCATTATAGCATTTATGAACCATTTACCCCTGTTGATCCGTTCCCGAGCCCTATTAGTATCATTTTGACCCGTGGGGATAGGTGGCACGGTTCCTGAGGTCATCGGGTAAGTTTTAGTATGATTTTTGGAAAACTGAGCTTTTAACTGAAAATCGTTTGACTGAAAGTTGAATTTTGGATAAACGGACCATTGCGTCGATTTCGAGAGGTCCAGATGGTCATTCATAACTTGGTGGTAGGTTTGGTTCGGTTCCCAATGCACTTGGTAGCATTTTGGGACTTGGGTTAGAAAGTTGGCTTTAGGCCATTGGGGGTTGACATTCGAGGCCGCGGGTGAGTTTGTAGCGTATTTTTATGTATGTGTGCATATTTGGTTTGTATCTGTGGGCCCTCGGGTGATAGACGGATTTCGCGTTGAAGTTAGTCAAAAATCAGATTTTTCTGGTACCTGGTGTAGGCGCCATAGCGCAGGGACCGACGGCTGTAGCGGCCTTCTCTTGTTGGTGATAGACCGCTGTAGCGGTATCTCAGCTGACATAGCGGACTTTTGATATTTAGTTGAGGCCGCCGTAGCGTTCCCTCATGCGTCGCACGGCATGCGCCATAACGGCCCTGTTGATCGCTGTAGCTGTTGACGGGCAGATTTTTCTCTACTTCTTAAGTTAAAAACCCTAAATCCTTATTACTTCTTTACTTCATTTCTTTAGAATCTTAGGGCGAATTTGAGAGCTTTTGACCAGATTCTTCTTAGAGTTAAGATCCTTTACTTTCCCTTCCTAATCATTAATCCATGCTAGAATCAAAGAGGAAAAAGTGGGTTTTCATGAGAAATTCTTAAAAAGGGGTTTAAGACTTCCGAAGTGGAAATTGTTGATGAAATTGCCTAGCATAACCATAGATTCCGACTTTTTCATTGTTGTTAAGCTTATATTTTCTATTATAAAGGGTTAATTTGTGGATTAAAAAGTTAAGGTTCATACCCAAAAATTGGGGGTTTCACTTAAAATCCGAATTTAGCTTAATCTTGAGTTAATCTAGCAGTTGATTAGTGGGTTTTGATCATCTAGACTTGAATTGCATATTCCACCTTAGAATTTCCCGTTTTACCCTTGTGGGCCTGTTTCCCCAACTTCTATAGGTTGGATTTGACCTTAATTTAGAAGCTTAGAAATATGAGTATTGTTCTTCTTGATTTCTAATGTAGAACTCAAATATAATTAGACATTGAGTATTTGGAGACACTACGAAAGGGCAAGGCAAAGGTTTGGATGTTTGTGGCTCCTGGTCGGCATTCCAGGTAGGTTACGACTTACCTTATGGTTAAACTTCGGTTAGTAAAGCATATGTAGAGTTAGTGATTGTCGGAGACAGCATGTTATGCCTTTGGGTATGGAGTTGGGATGGAATACTTAGGTTGGTATTGTTGGTGACTATGGCTTGTCGCCTCATTGTGTTCTGTTGAGTTATTGCCTTGTTGTGATTTGTTGGTTTATAGCCACATGAGTGATTCTAGACTTGTTGATTAGTGACTTACCTTATGATTTGGAGATCATATTTATTAATGTGTTGATGTTGTTGGGAAGGAAGGGAAAGGCATGATATTGAGACTGTTATTGTGAAAGGTGTCCATGTGTGGCATAATTGATTTGATATGTGGTCATCATTCACTAATATTATGCAGTGTACTCATTCTCATCTTTCATGATACTTTGATATGAATACTAGTGGTTTATTTGTGTTTGAAAATCCATATCCTTCAGTTATTAGTTATTGCCTTGTGAAGAGGAAGGAATTGCTACTGATCTTGATATTGGTATATGTGTCCGTATGTGGCACGGTTGTCATTGATATACTCTTGTTGGCATTGATATCACGCATGCATTTATACATACATTTATACATACATATATATACGTATATGTATATATCTATATATACATATATGTATATGTATAGATGTATACATATACGTATATGTATACATCTATACATATACATATATGTATATAGATATATACATATACGTATATACGTATCTATATATACGTATATACGTATATATACGTATATATATATATATACGTATATACGTATATATATACGTACATATATGTACATATATATACGTACATATATCTATATATATATATATATATATATATATATATATACGTACATATATCTACATATATATATATATATATATATATATATATATACGTATATATATATATATATATATGTACATATATATACGTACATATATCTACATATATATACGTACATATATCTACATATATATATATACGTATATGTATATATCTACATATATATATATACGTATATGTATATATCTACATATATATATGTACATATATATACGTATATATATATATATATATATATATATATATATATATATATATATATATATATATATATATATATATATATATATATATATATATATATATATATATATATATGTATGTATGTATGTAGGATCGGGTTGCGCGCTTCAACACCGACTTGGATCGGGTTGCACGTACCACAACACCGACTATTGGATCGGGTTGTGCGCCGCGGGTACATGGACTTCGCGGGTCCCCCATGGGTCATGAGTGTCGAGGCGACGAAATATTTTCGCCTGGAGCATGTGTGTATCATTGCATCCATATTTCATTCACTCATACATCTGATTTCTGGCTGTGGTTATTTATTGTATTTGTATGGTGTTTGTGAACATTGACTTCCTGTTTGGTTACTGATTTGAGATCGCTGTGTGTCTGATTAATATATATTTGGGAATTAATGGATTCGAGGATTATAGACTTTCTCCTAGGTTAAGACTTGAGGTTTCGGATAATATTGTTAGTAGTACTAGAGTTTTTGGTTGTTCTGTTGAATCGTGGAAAAACTTGGCAAGACTTGTGGTTAGGTGCTTCAGCATAGGCTATGATTCGATTATGGATTCTTATGTACTTGAGTCGTTATTCTTGGACTGTGTGTTGTGTATACCTGATTGTGAGCATGTATATTCTTCAGTCTCTTTCTTTATGTATGTTAACTAACTGTTGTCGGTCTATGATGCCTACTCAGTACATGTTGTTTGTATTGATGCTACCTTGCTACACTCCTTCTCGGGGTGTAGGGTTTGAGACAGATTCCCCTTCTACTTCCGAGACTAATCCCGAGGCCTGCTATGCGAGCATCCAGGGTGAGCATCTGACGAGTTGCTGCCCGAAGGCTCATCTACCCTATCTTTATTTTCTTCCATTTAGACAGTTGTTTTTATCATTTGAGACTTGTATTTCCTAGACATTACTTAGTTGCTCTTGTACGAGTCAGACGAGTTCCGTGGGGATTGTGATGTTTTCCGTACTTATTCTCTTTGAAATGATATTGAGATTTATTGTTATTTACATTGTTCTTCCACATTTATAGTTGTATGCTAGTTAAGGAAAGGGTTTGCCTACCGAGGTGGGGAATGGTAGGTACCCGCGCGACTTAGTGAAATTGGGTCGTGACATATAGTGAGGTGGGAAAATCAAAGAAGAGTTATTTCTTTTGAGCGTGTAGTGGTCTTTGAAATATTTTACTCAGACCTATAAAGTGTAAAATCCTTACTATAGTGACATCAGTTGCTCCTCTCGGCTCGTGGTTGTTTTTCCTTTTGGGTTTTGATGTAAAAATCTTGGTGTCGTTATCGTTCTTTTTATTCTTATTGATTACCGTATTTGTCTTTACATTATTATTCCGTTGTAAATACCGTAATTATTATTTTTGTGACGGCTTTATTCCCCACACATATTAAGTTTCCTCCTGACATCTTTTGACGTTTTCTCTATTTTGGTTCCGTTCTTCATAAAAAAAATTCACCAAAATCAAGGTTCTTAAAATCCATGCTGGTTAAACTTTCAATAATTTGTAGATTCTGGTTAAAACTAACATTGCCATTTTCCGGGAAAAAAAACCTTGTTAACACTTAAACCACGGCTCAAAAAATGGCTACGGGTGCACTTCACCCATTCTTTCTTTGACAACTCTAATCAACTTTGTCGTCTAAAAGTCTTGTACTTTATCATGCTTTTCCGTTCCATGTTTTTTTAATGCTTATCGTAGAACTTCTCCCAGCCCCACCAAGAAGATAAGCAAATCCTAAAGGGCTGAAAGAATCAAAAAGAAACATTAAAGGACAGCACACCGGGAAAATGGAAGGAAAAAGTTCCAGCATTCAGTTTAGCGTGATCGAGAAATTTATCTGGAGCCAAACTATTAATCGCAAGGCGCTTCGAAACTCAGGAATGATGGGCCTACCTTTCTATACTTCTTAACTTAAATACCAGACTTAGTTCTCTTGATGCAAGGCTCGAAACTTGTACTTTAGGGCTAAGACACAAGTCACTCAACTTTTGCCAATAGAGCTTATCCTGGCAGTTGAGTAGTGTTTATGGTGCATTGCTTTGTTGTTTTGAAAACAAAAGATAGACCTTTTCGTTTCTTGATTGAATGTTTAAAATTGGCGATCTAGGTGGGAGATTTTGGTACTTTTTGGTCGTATTATTTGAAAACAGAATAGAAACTGTTGTAATGTACTACGATATTTGTTGCACGTTTTGTGTTCTTCTTTAATATCAAGAAAGCTGGCATTTGCTCAAGATGAAGCATGTACTCTCTATAAGTAAGCTGCACCACTGTCTTTATGATACTTAACTACTGTGTTCAAGTTACTTCAGGTCTTGTAAATTTTACGGAAGATATTGGTGTTTGTATTGTAGGCTAGCGCTGTCACAAAGTTGACTGAAACTAATGCAGATGAACTAGGATAACAAGATAATGGGAAGATAGGGTGTGTGGATGCAGGTAGATGTTATTTCATTCTATGGATTCACTTCCTGTTTAGAGATTAAATGCTTTTTAACAAGAAATTTTCAGGTTTGGTGGTTATATGGCCCTTTATAAATGTTATTTTATTTATATGGCCTATTTCACAGGATGTCTTTATATTAAGACTTAGGAGATTGGTACCCTACATAAGTACAACATGAATATTAAAATCTTTTCAAGCTTGCTATTCATTAAAGCTTCTGTGATGGCTTGTTCCCAGAATCTTTAACTTCAGATCTTGGTCACCTTTTACTGAATCCACTGATAACGTTCTATCACCTCTTTGTTTTGCCTGCACTATACTAATTGTATCAAACTTTTGAAATGATCCAGAAAAGAGATCGCAGATGATCTAATCATACTGAACCTTGAGCGCAAGAAATACAAATATTTGAAGGTTTATCTGTTGAGAAAGATAGTTACTTTCTATAGACTTCAAGGTGTTGTAACCTTTATTATCTAGTGGTGATGCATCGATCGTACAGACTGATGCAGTAAAAAATGAAAATATAGAGTAGCTGCCGAGAAGTTCAGTTAGTTTCTATAGACTTCATAAGTTTAGGTTATTATGAAAATGGAACAGAAGTGTGCGATTTTTTTTCTTAAGTGTTATATGGCCATACTTTTAGAAACAGAGGACAGATGATCTGAATATTTAAATTGAGCTAGAAAACATCTAGCTGAAAATGATAGATAGTATGTCGCAGAGGTAGGAATGATATATCAACCTTATATAGCATTTGAAAGTTGACATTTTATACATAAGATCTGCATGAAATTTATTTAAGTCCCTGCTTAAGTAGCTATGAAAGTTTTAAGTGAAAATCACTTAGATAGACTGTAATTACTACAAATGATAAATCATTAAATATTCATAGCACATCTTAAAACTCACAATTTTTAGTTAATTTGTTATGGAAAAAGTGGAAAAACAGCTAATATTTTCCTAAAATTTATTTAATGTGCAAGAATGTCTAATATGTGTACGTGTTTAGTATTGTGAGGTGTGACTTAAAGCTCTTTCGAACATCCCGTGGTATTATTTTTCGTTTTAAAAGATACTTATTATTAATATAATACTAACTCATACAAGGGGGGCTACACTGGGTGGTGCAGCCTTTAGTATTTGTAGAGACATGGATGCTACTACTACTATTACAACTTATACTAGTAAGGGAAAGGCATACTAGTAATACTACACTAGGGCGGGCACTTATAGATGAAGTGATACATAAGGGAGGAGGATCTTTAATGCTAAGAAAACTGCTACTTTATGCTGGATGTAGGGTGGTGAGCGTGAGTCAGGAGCTTTAGTGGGTTTGGGAACTTGACGGTATACCACCTTGCCTTCCTTGTCTACCTTAAGAAAGATGTTCACAAAATCAAGGGGTTCTTTAGAGAAGTGGATGCCATTGATGGTTGATACAGTGCTGCTGTAGGACTTATGTGACAAAGCTTGTATCATGGAGATGTGTCCTGAGTAATCGTAAACCCAGTGCCATGTGAGTCGTGAAAGACTCCATCATACCCAGCCCGTCTGTGTTTAGTTTGTAAACACCTTGTGGTGGAGGGATTTTATATGCATTGCGATATATTTTTTTTTTTTTTTCATTTTGGAGTGGGAGCAGTGTTTGTTATATTGAAAAACTCTGCCCCGCGTTGGGTAACATTTTAAAATGAAGTACTTTGTTAGTATTTTTGAAAACATTTCTATTACAATTTTTCAACAGCATCCATAAACGAAATGATGCTAGGATATTGTAGGCAGTCTCAGAGTAGCGTGAGAGAGTTTGCAATTGAGAATAGTTTGAATTCACATGGAAGGTTTTGTGTTGGTCAGTAAATGTATGAGTTACTTCCCAGATGCCTAATTTGCGCTATATTTGTTGAGCTATGGGACAATCTAATAGTATATGGTTAATTGTTTCGGGCTTGTCGGGACAGATGAAACAGTTTGGGGAATTTACAATTCCTATACAACCAAGGTAATGCTTTTCTGGGAGTTGTATCATGAGCGCACACACCAAATAGACATCAGGAGTTTTAGTGGTATTTTGATCTTCCAGATCCAAGTATAATCTAATCTAGGTGTATTGGTTGTATTGGATTGTGCAAGTGACTGGTGTATTGACTTTGTTTAAAATGAGCCATTGATTGTAAGAATCAATGAAGCACCGGGTAGTTTGGCTATATTTCCATATATTAGAAGCCCTGATTTCAACATGTTAGATTTTTGGTATTAAATGAAAATTTTGATCTTTAAAACATTTTGCAAGATTAACTTGCTTAAGAAGGTTTGTCTTCTCTGCTTTTTGGTTTGGACCTTATCAACAATTCCAGAAAAAGTACACCCTTTTCTGTAAAATTGCAGATCATGCCATACGTTGTAGTGTCATTGAATATGGTGGACCATTGAACTTTTTAAATTGGCACATATGACACACGTGCTAAGACTTAGTAGGCCCTTAGTCTGACAATGATGATATCATACTCTACTCTAATTTCTTCCATAAAAAATATTATTGGCAAGTAAGTTTGAGTTTTGATGATTGACAATGTAAATAAACAAGGCAAGTAAATTAGGCTTGATGAGCACACAGATGCTGGACAAGGATGAATGAAATAGGTTTATGGACATGTTCCATCTCAGACAATGAGAAGATTCAGAGGTAAAAGAACCAGGTCCAAGATCATGTTCCAACTCAAAGTTCTGTTGCGAGTAGGATTTGTGGTTTATGGTAAAGCCTTGATAGACAAGTTTGCAGGATTTATTGCCATAATTATCAAGATAATTCAGACTCCTACAAGAACACTGAAGCCGCGTTGAAAGCAAGGATATCAAGTCAACTAAACCTTAACTCTCAAAATGGGCCTTACCTTGTAAGGATTGATTTCAACCGACTTGATGCAGACCTAGTACTATAACTATCCAAGTCATGACATAAAGAAAGTTTACGCACTCACAAAGAAAGAAAATCGAAAATTGAGCAAACCCTATCAAAGCAATAATTGAGAGAGTTGTGATTACAGACGTGGGACCTTGATCTACGAAGAAGACTAAATAAATTGTTCTACAATCTTGAGTCTCTAAATTCATGTATGAGGTTTGTTTATCGAGTTGTACTTTTATCCGCTTTCTTAGAAGCATAAATTGTAGGTATAAACAGTTAGTCAAATTCAACTTCAAGTTGGGATAACTTGGAGTGTAGTCTGGGAGATTGTTGAGATAGAAATTAGAGTTTAGTCCCTAGGTTACAAAGTTTGTAACTTGAATTTGCACAGGCTCACAATTGTAGTGGAGTTTTGGAAAAATCATACCGAGGTGTAGTCGTGGCTTTTTCAACATTGTGAGTTGGGTGGTTTTCACGTAAAAATTATTGTGTCCTTACTTTACCGTTCTTTACTATTTCGCAAACACTAGCTTGGAACAGGTAGGGTAACGTGTTCTATCCTTAGGCAAAAAATCTGGTATAAAGTAGGATAGACAACGAGTAGTACAGTATATCAATTTCCCATTTAAATATGGTGAAGGGTAAATACAAATCTATACCCAAGTTTATTTAAAAGTGTGTAAATTTTCTATAATTAAGTGACATAATGAGGTGATAATTTATATTAATTAATTATGATAAATACTAAAAATTCATGTATAAATACATATCATATACTCGACTCTTCCTTGTTACTTGACCTTTATATTAAAAATATATTTTTCTTTTTACTTGTCCAATTTAGCGAATCAAGAGATATCTATTATTTTCTTTCAATATTACCCTTATCATCAAGTAACTACATAAAGTACTAATGGTCAAACTTAGATTTTTGAAGTATGATTGATAACGTTAATTTAATAAATAAACTCATAACAAATACTTTCTCAAGGGGATACAAAAGGAATGGAGGGAGTATTTGTTAACTTGATGTGAATACCGAACACGATAAGATTGTGCCTTTGTGAGGGGTAAACATATTTTTTCTTGGTTATAATTACATTCTAACCAAGGCACGTGTGCCAGTTACTTTTGAGGATCATTACAAAACGAAACATGTCTTTCATAAACAGTGTCCACTAAGTCAGCAAAATAAGTACTATATATGAACGCCGGCCCGGGGGGGGGGGGGGGGTGGTGATTAGAAGATTCTGGGTTCCTCAAAAAATTTGGGGGTAAATATAATTCACTCTAGTATAACGTAAAATAATTTATTGTTCTTTTACTCAATATTGAATTTCAGGAACTTATTCGAGTATATTCTAAACTAAATTTACTATAGTACCATCAAAAGGCTCTACTTATTTAGAGAAAATGCTTAATATCAGTTCTAATCACTAGGATCTCGCATCATCTATACAAATATTGTCATACGGGGTGGTCCTAAATTTCTCGTAGGCATCTCTAATAGCTACTCTTCCATCAATTGGAACATGCTCACATGTTTTATAATTCTACAAGTAGCATATAATTAATCAATTAAATATAATTTACCAGAAATCTGAAAAATAAATTCCCTTCCATACCATCGATATGAGAATTCAATTGCCTAGAATGGTAGAAAGACAATGCCATTGTGATCTATCTATGAAAACCAAAGAACTTTTTATTTTCAATCAACAAATTTCACTAGAAAAGGATAAAGAACACTTGATCAGGAGGATGGAGAGGATCTAACTAATGTTAGACCTGTGGGAAGACCGTTGTCGTTTGTGTTGAATGCCTATTGGAGCAATAAAGGGAAGACTACTTGTTAGTAAAAAAAAAAAAAAAAAAAAAAAAACGGTTTAGATTCACGAAATATGTATCACCCAGAGTCTCCTCACTCCACCCCACTCCACCCCCTGAATAAAAAAAAAGCAGAAGTTCTTATCCATTTTAAATTCAAAAGTTTAGTATATGGAGAAGAGCTTCTTCCTCCGAGAAAGGAATCTTTCTTGTAGCACTTGAGAGAATAATGAGAGAAGAAACTGATCTAGGAAAAAGAAGAGAGTGTGTACATAGTGTGAACTGAGACATTATCAGATCATCTAGATTACTTGGATCTTAATTAGATTACAGTAATTACTCTTTTGGCACTTTCTCCTGAGTCATTTAATTAACTTTTCCTCCTTCGATTGTTAAACTTGTTTATATGAATTATATCAGTCATTAACTGCTGTCATTGTGAAGTTTATTGTCTATAACCCCCTCTACCCCAATTTAATTTCTATTCTTCAAAAGTATATGCCAAGTAGTTGAAAGAAAATAAAGTGGGAGAGAGATGAAAAGAACAAGAGATCAAGAGAGATAAAGGCATCCTTCAAAGATTACGCCCCAACGCAGAAGCCAAATCTACTTTGATGAATTTAGAGAGAATCCTAAGGCCCTCCTTCATTGAAACTTGAAATCCCCGGTTCTTCTTCTTCTTATACTGCTCCTCTCTTTCAGATATGGATAAGAGCTCTCCTCTTTTCCCTTTTTTTTTTTAAAACAAAAAATTATCCTTGCTCTTTCTTCACCCTATGGTGAATCTGATTTTCTTCAGTGCTTATTCTCCCTCATATTCAGCCCTAAGTGATCCCTTAACTTCATCCTTTCTCCCTTTTCTTTCTCTCAACCTTCCCTTTTCTATCATAAGAGTGAACAGATTTTCTGATTTATTCTTATTGTAATATATTAAGCAAGCCTTCACATATATGGTTGTTTTGCTTGACTTCTGTCACTCTTCCCTTCATGGATGATCAGAGGTTGATCTTTTGACCCTTTCCTGGCTTGGATCCCTTCCTTTTACCTTTCTTAGCTAAGTATTTTTTTCTTTCTGGTTGTCTCCTCCATATTCTTTTCAATAGGTTCCAACTTTGTTCCTCTCAGAATGGGTTCAGCATCAACAGTTAGCTTTAGAGCCTCAGCTTGGAAAGCTGCGGTTGTTGAAGCAAGTTGAGCAACCTATTCCTTTAGTGAACAATTTTTCCTTTGTGCTTTATTTTTTGCTCTTCTTTACCCTCATGTGCCCTTTTGTCAACCTGGCAATGGTCCCAAGTAGCTCAGTGTAACACCTCACACCTTCAAACTAAGCTATGTTCATGATTCAGGACTTAGAAAACCAGAGGGGGAGTGTTAGAATTAAATTCGTTTCAGTTAATTGAATTCTCAATTTTATGCCCAGTTATATGAACCATATAAAGTTATATGGCCCGTACAAATGCCCGTGCATTTTCCCCAAAAAATCCAACTTTTTGTTTAGGAAGTACAGTGAGACATATGGACCATATAAAATTATACGAGCCATATTACCAACCGTATAAATAAATACAGACTGTACTTTTGGTCCATATCAAGGCATGGAAAAATCTCAGCTTCTGGAATTTGAAAATCAAAGTACGTTCAGTTTATACGGACCGTACATTTATGAACAGTATAATCTTTTCAAGCCCTAGCACAAAGTTTTCTCCACCCATCATTTTCATATACCAAGGCAAGCCTATTCTAAGCAGTGCAAGTGAATTCTAACCTATATCCATGAATGCTAAGTAGAAATTCATTGTTCCTAACCTAGGGTTTTCAAGAAAATTCATCTCAAGGATTCAACAGTGAAGCTTTTGGGATTCCTCTTCAAGTTCTGAACTTTTTTACAATTTGTGGAGCGATTAAGGTATGCAGGGTTTCTATCCACGTGTGGAAACATCATTGTTCTTTCCTACGCCACGATCTTTCATGAAAATACGAGGTTTAGCAAACCTAGGGTTTCTACTCTAATTCATGATGACCCTAAGTTACATGTACCATGACATACCATGTTCGTATTAATAATTCATTATTGTATTTTTGATATTCCATTTTGGTTATTGGGAATCCTTCTGTAATCCATGAATACCTTTGCTTTTCATTTTATGGGTTCTTAAATGCAAGATATGAACTATTATGGTTATTTTCATGAAAATCTATATGCTTTTCATGTTTTCATACAAGTTATACAATATACTTATATTCATGTTATATTATACTCACGAATCATGTTTACAAGTCATGTTTACGAATCATGTCTACAAGTCATACTTACAAGTTATGTTATACAAACTATGGGTTCGGATGCCACCTATATCCATGTTCATGTTTTTGGGAGTAGCATAGGTTTACCGAGAAGGCTCAGACTGTCTGAAACTACGTATGCCAAATTAGGGTAAGGGTCGATCTTCCTAGATTAGGACGACTCTCGCCCAGATAATTGAATTGGATCATTTTATGTCATGCTTATGTCTCATACCCTGGAAAGGTGTGGGGCTGCTCTGCTGGTCAGGCCAGGTACAGACTCCATGTACCCACGTCTTGACTCCATGTTGTTGATTATATTATGTCTCTCCCATAAGGTACAGATATACATATGTACTTAAAATGTTTTTACTCATGTTATAAATTTATTCATGTCAGATGATGCTTATGTTTATGTTCAGCTTACAGTTTATGTTTCAGTTCTATTATTTTATGTGTCATGTTTATTTCATTCAATTGCTTTACATACCAGACAATTCAAATTTACTGACGTCCCTTTTTATTTCCCGAGGGCCTGCATTTCATGATACAGGTAGTGATTTACAAGACAACGGATCTGCTCATTAGGACTATTGCTCGTATTAGCTAGTGGTAAGCCCCATCTCAGTGCTACGGTTAAGGTATGCTAGGGAACTTGTCCCAGTAAACAGTTTAACAGTCAGACTCATGTTAGAGGTTTCATAGACTAGTCAGTTATATCATGTTAGATGTTCAGTTGAGTTAGCCTTGTTGGCTACATTACTATATTTCCGCATTCATGATATAATAGTATTTTCAGAACTTATGATTATTTAATCCCATGTTAATCACACCATGCATGTTTATATTATATTTCACATCAGTTCATGCCTTACGTTGATTCAGCAAGCCATATGGTATGCTTCTATCTCTAGGATCGACTCGACAGGTTTGAAAGACTTATGATTATGCGGTATTCTATTGAGTGATTTCAAGAAATGGTTACGGTGACAATGATTGTGGTTTGATTAGAAATTGAGGAATTGAAAAGTTAAGGAAAGGTATAGTTGATCGAGAATCGGCAGGAATGAGGTACGTCTTGGAGATTACTTGGGTCAGTATGGATTGTGGTGATGGTTTCTTGCATATTTCATATGGGTGTGATTGTTGAGTACACTTAAAAAGGGAAGTCTACTGAAAAGGACTAAGTGATATGACGAAGTTTTAGGAGGTTTCGTGACCATCAACTATTGAGGAGAAAAATTAGGGTAGCCGACATGTTAAGGTTTATGAGAAGCTGATTACGGTTAGTTGGATAGTTTGTAACACTGCAGCGATGGGAGTTAGTGTGATTTAAGAGAAAGGATTTGTGGAAATCCCTGTTATGTGAGGGCTAGAGTTATATTCTTGAGATTGGACTATATTCATGGTAAGTGTCTATGTTGCGAGTAATATTGACTATATACCTTGGAGGTATATTTTTGGATATAAAGGACTTAGAGATTGTTATGCTAGCCTAAATGTTCTTACCCCAAGGCTACATGTTCTTACGTCGAAAAGTCTTGGGGTTGTATCAGATTCACGTACCAAGTAAGGGTTGAGAAACTCTAAGGTTACATTCATAAGGTATAATTCTTCGGTACTCAACTAACAACTTGGACATGATTCATCTTTTGGAGTCGAGAGTGACGGATATATTACATGAGGAAAAGATTAGAATATTTCGCCACAGATGCGTGGTAGGACTGTGATTGGTTTCGAAAATTTGAAGTCAGTTCGAGTGGTTATTGATAATATTCAGGGGTGGTGCATTCATTTCGGGTCAATGTTGTCTGATTGGAACTTGATGAGTTGTGTTCATATCTCTAGAAGGACTTATGGGTTCCCAGTAAATCACCTTCACGAATTTGATGAGTTTTAGTTTGGATTTGAGGTACAACAGGTTTACCAAGCTTTATCATGGTTTAAAAGTGAAGATATTTTACCGAGAGCAGCTATTCGGACAGATATAATAGTTTACGTCGATACCTAGTAATGATGTGAGGGGGTACTTGGTTGCGAAAGGTCTTTACAGTGATCAGATGTTTTCCTACGGACTTGGCTCGGTAAGGTATTTAGTGGTATGTTTCCTGCATTGCGAGTGAAGGTTTAAGAAGACTTGGAACTAGCATGGTCGGCTATGAGTAAGATATATTTGATGGGATTGCTTAGAGGTGCTCAGATAAAGCAAGAATTCTTTTATGGCAAGAGTAAGTCATGGTTTCGGGTTTGTCTTTGTGCATTTCTAAGAAATCATGGTACGAAGAATGATTTGAGAAGGGTGAAAGAAAGGTTAGCGGAATAAGAGTATTATACCAGTTCAGAGTGGGCTATGTTTGTGTTGTGCCTAAAGGTTTATGCTGTTTGAGAATTATTTATGGGACCTATTGATCGCTTTCAGGGGTATGGCTATATCGAATCAAATAATTCCGGTAAAGGCAGCTCTTTTATTTGAGGTCCCCAGTTTACTTCCAATTTCTGGAAAGCCTTCCAGAAATTGGAAGTAAACTGGGGACCCTGCATGACCATCAAATCCGGGTACTCGCTGGGCCTCGCACAACTTTTTCCTCCCCGGATCGATGGTCGTCCGAGAGGACTATTCAAAAGCTCGAGTATATGTTGAGTAATATGTCATTGATTTTGTGGTCATTGGGACCCGATTCTTACCCAGCGAAGTTTGTGTACAACAATAGCTACCATTCGAGTATTGATATGGCGCAGTTCGAGGCTTTGTATGGTAGGAGGTGTCATTCTCTTATTGGGTGGTTTGATGCGTTTGAGGTTCACCCATGGGGCACAAATTTGTTGAGAGAGTCCGCGGATAGGGTGAAGCTTATTCAGGAAAAACTTCTAACAGCTCAGAGTCGACAAAAGATGTATGCAGACCGAAAGGTTCGGGATTTACAATTTGGGGTAGGTGAGCAGGTGCTTCCGAAGATCTACCCATAAAGGGTGTTATGCGATTTGGGAAGAGGGGCAAGTTGAGTCTGAGGTATCTTGGCCCATTTGAGATCCTCCGTAGAGTTGGAGATGTTGCTTATGAGTTAGCCTTGCAACCAGGCCTGTCCAGTGTTCATCCGGTCTTTCATGTGTATGTGTTGAAGAACTACCATTCTGATGGTTCTTACATTGTTCGTTGGGATTCAGTGTTGCTCGATGAGAATCTGAGCTATGAGGAGGAGCCGATTGCGATCTTGTATAGGCAGGTTTGGAAGTTGAGGTCCAAGGACATTGCTTCTGTGAAGGTTCTTGTCACGACCCGACTAGGGTGCCATGACGGGTACCCGGAGCTGACTACCGAGCACCACTCATACTGCTAGTCATCATACTTATTCTACATTTATCTATACCCTCACACTCTTAGTCATAGGGAAAATCATTTTTCAATTTCAAGCATATCTGCCTTTATATACATAAGCTCTTCGGCTATCAAACTATTATTTATACAATAAGGGAAATCATGAGACCATACTACCCACACATACGTATCTACGAGCCTCTACTAGAGTACTAGACATATGGACGGGCAGGACCCCGTCGTGCCCAAAATATACGTACAAAAAATAATAATCAATGGCACCTCCGGACAATGGAGTGCTCTCAAAGTCCACGATGGCTCACTACGAACTGATCACCTCCCTGTCTACCTGTGGGCATGAACACAGCGTCCAAAGAAAAGGACGTCAGTACGAACATTATACTGAGTATGTAAGGCATAAACAATAATGACATATCAACGAAATAAGGAGATATCAAGTCAAGTGAAGAGCAATCTGTAACTGACGAAATAAGGAGATATCAAGTCAAGTGAAGAGCAATCTGTAACTGACTGTCAAGTGAAGAGCAATCTGTAACTGACTGAAATAGTGCATGCTAACTTACTTCATAATCATCATCATGTCATGTATGTATATATATAAGCTGCCCGACCATATAGGTACGGTGTGATAATCATTAGCCCGCGTCCAGGCCTCCCGCGTCTGGGGTACCATCTCATGCCGCCCACTAGTGGTGTCCCACCATGCCGTCTGCATGGTGTGTACGCCGCCCGCCTTAGCGGTGTCCGTCTCGCCATATAGGCGCGGTGTAATATCATCATCATGTACTCATCATAATGCATGCATAGAAACTCAAAGACAACTATACTTTATCGGGGTGACATAAGGTCGTAAACCCCCGATTCCATTATGGAGCAATTATAAGCATTCTGCCTCACCTTGAAGGAATTAACATATAAGGTGAGTGTATACAATAAACAACATCAATGGATTGTAGTTAACACCATATCATGAACTCTAGAATTTTTAGACTTAAGCTCATCATCATTATTATCGTGCTCATAGTGTATCTCTTATCTTTATCTCATATGGCTATTCATGAACCTAGACTCTTAGTTTTCCAGAATGTAGGAGATTCATGGAGAAGGAGGGAAAATCATGCCATAAGATTCATGCTTTAGAAAGAAAGGAATAGCCTCACATACCTTTTCATTTAGCTATCCAATCACTTGAACGTTCTCCTCCGATGTTCATGTTTTTACCTTCAAGAGAGTTTGTACTAACATTAGATAATCGATAGCTTAGCATACTTGTCTAAAGCTAGAGAAATTTGGGCAGCATTTCCTTTGTTTATACAACTTCCTCCATATCATATATCAACTCCCAAACGTCTATAATAACATTCACAACATCATAAGCAATAATCTTTATTCACCTACATTATCCATACTTCCCAATTTCACTTCAAATCATCCATAACCATGGTCATAGTACAATATTAAATTCATCCTTATATAATGTTTATCCCGTATTCCTAATGTCATTTATAACATATTTATAATCACAACATATCAAGAATCATGATTCAATCTAAGCTACTACTCAAAATACCATTATTCTCATTTTTGTAACCCATTTTCTATCTCCTTCTACAATCCAAGTCTTTCAACCTCTCAATACTTTAAACAATATGGAATGATCATAAAACTCACCTTAGATAGTGTGGGAATGGACTTTGAGTGGAAATACTTCACTTGAGCAAAACCCTAGTTCCACTTCTCATGAGATTCTTGTCTTGGATGAACCCTAGTGAGTTTCTTGCACTTGATTCTCTTGGTTTGATGAAGTTGATCATGAGTTTCTCTTGAATTCTTATGGAAGAAATTTGGAGAATATTCTAGAGAGTTCCTGAGAGAAGGGGAATGAAAAATGAAATGAGATCAAATGAACTTGGGTCCCCTTTTATTAACTTAAAATATGTCCCGCTTTGGTTTCACGGACAAACATATGGTCCGTATAATTTATATGGACCGTATGTGTGACCGTAGCTTTGGTCCAGTGAAGCTTTCAGTTCTGGGCAGTTAATACGGCCTACTATACGGCCAGTATCTTTTATACGGTCCGTATAGTGGACCGTACAATGCTCAGTTTTTCGAAACTTGCTCCCGTCGACTCGTTTGATCTCCAATCCTTATGGTACCTTCTTAACACTTGTTTAACACTTCATTAACAGTCTAAGGGAAGTTATAACTCTTCTTTAAGGCATCATCAAGCCATCCTTAACTTGGTACTTTGCAAACCCTTTCCGATACACAACGTATACCTCGCCTTTCTTGACGAACTTTCTTCTCTTGCATCAAACGTCTTTGAAATCTCAATTAAGACCATTAAATGCTGCTTCTTACTTGTAGAAACATCATATACTTCTCACACTGCATTAGTCTAGCTACCATACGACGACATGAAATTCTTCGAGGTGTAACATTCTTCCCCCCTTGGGAACATTCGTCCTCGAATGTTAAACCAACCCTGTATAAGTATACTGGTTATGATGATCTTATAACGAATCAATTCTAATTAGGACTTGTCTATCATGTCATGCCTCTCTTTGCTTAACTTAATACCATTCTCCACCTGACTTCAGTTAATATTGTATTTTCAAAGAAAGTGGTTATAATTTAGCTACTTCCGTAGTTGACTGCAACTTACTATATCCATCTACACTTGAAGCCTAAGTCAAATTTTTTCTCGTTCTGAAGTCATCTTTTTCAGTAACACTGTAGAGTCGGAGCTGTTTGGGTAGGTTTACCACCGATATTGGTTTCTCTTGTTTCCTCTTGCAATTCTTATAGGTCTACTTTCACTCTTTATTTGGGTCGGGTAGTTCACCACGTGCATTCTTCTTGAAGTCATCCTTTTAATCCTCTGACATGCACTACCTATAACATTCCTTTTGAATGGTTATAAATGAGTTTCCTTCTTAGAAATGACTCTCGGTTGCAATACTCCCTCGATTCCTCAGAAACATCATTCCGAGAGACATAAGTGAGTCACTTTCCTGATATGATCCCCCTTGATACTCGGGCTCGTCAATCCCCTTTTTCTTGCTCGATAATGGTATTAAGCCTCGCATGGTTTGCGAATCTCTTCCATTTCCTTTTTCCCATATGACCATGATAATACATAAATGAAAGTTCCAAGGCGTAATATTCTTCTGGTAGAACCCCCTTATTTAATGATCCCATCGAATTCATAAGCAATCTAGCACACACCAGGGCTATCGTAGGAAACGTATAACATATACCTATATCATAGTCAGTGCAATTGTCCTATTTGTCCTCACTGCTAATTCCAACTCAACATTTCGACCCTATTTACCATATATTTCCCTCACTGACCCGGAGGGTCACAAACACACTATTCTTGCCTACCTCTTACTCCCCTTTTTAAGTACCCAATTGGTTTCATTCTCGACATGTAAATACTCATAGGTTACATAATCGTTCTTGTAGGATTCAAGTATAAGCGTCTAATCTTATTCGCAAACTTCCCTTCCTTTGGCTCGTTCTATTTTGCGTATCTCATACATACCAAAACTCTTTTTGTCTATCCGTTGTAACTTATCTCATCATACTCTCTTCTTTACTTTATTAGTTCCCTGATTACCACATCTTATATTCTATTATAGAAAACTTTATGTCCCTTCTCATTTGGCTCTCATAAATCACGATATCACTTACGAACGACTCTACTGTCACTTCCTTTACCTATGTTCCAGTATAGCATCTCTATCCTTTACAATATTTCTTGAGTTATTTGCTCTCGACGTCATGTTGTTCAAGGTTTCCATGAATGATTTTTAGTACAGTCTCAGATACCCGCTCAATTCTTGTTCATTTATTCACTAGCTATTAGACTCATTTCCGCACAACTCTCACTTTTTGTTTCAGAGTCTATATCTGTCGCATCTTAGGGTTCATCGTTTCAATCTCTACAATTGTATTTTCCTTACTCGCTTCCCCCTTAAGGGTCTTACTTATACCATTCTCAAATCCGTTGCCTCACTTCCAATTTTAAATTCATATATCTCTTTCCTCAATTCCCTTATTATACTGCCTCATGTCCATGCAATTTCCTATAATTTATAACTATAGTAATTCATGTGCGAAGTATTAACACGCTCATCTTGCAGTTTTGTTGTCACACCCTAACTTTTGATAGGGCATGATTGGCACCCGACCCTTACTTAGGGCCGAGCGAACCCGCTGGTTCTCGTTATACTCATAATCTTACTGGACTCTTAAATCATGAGATGAGTGCATAATGAAAGCTTTTAAAAAAACATGCTTTTCGTCTTTCTCAAATCAAGTAAAATCAGAATCATATGAAATTTGTAACATAATGCATAATGATACATTGTTTGCTGCAGCCGTTTACTCGACATGTTATATCTACGTGACCACGCAAAGTCTCTAACATAAATCAAGATACCATAAACAGATCCTTCCGACTCCCTAAGCAACACTCGGAAGAAAGCAGCTCGCCAATCCGAATTCGGAACATCTTCTACTACTATCCTCTACTCATCGTATACACACGTGGCATGAAACGCAAATACACAAGAAAGTGGACGCGTACGAATAATGTACCGAGTATGTAAGGCATGAGTAACAACCTAATATAGATATGGAAGGTAACATGGAATAAGAGAGATAACTTCCGTACATCCGGATGCCTCATAAGTGCGGATGTCATGCATGCTCGACTTTTAAAAAAACTTTTTCTTACATACATATATATAATATCATCATCATAACGTACCCTACTTTTCGGGACTCGGTGTGTAACGTACCCGGCCTTTCGGGACTCGGTGTGTAACGTACCTCGGCTCTTTCGGGACTCGGTGTAAACGTGCATTCGGCCTTTCGGGACTCGGTGTGTAACGTATCCGGCCCTTTCGGGACTCGGTGTGTAACGTACCCGGCCCTTTTGAGACTCGGTATGTAATACCAACTGATCAGTGGTTGCACAATAGGTGTCGTACCCGACCGACTATAGCGCGGCTCGATGTAATAAAATACATACATATATATATATATATATATATATATATATATATATATATATAGAACATGCATAAGAGCCAAATAAAAGCTACGACTCTATCCAGTGACGTAAGGTCGGTAACCTCCGATTTATATTATGGAGCAATCATCATCGCTATATCTCACCTTGAAGGAACAATTATTATAAGGTGAGATCAACAACAATGAATAAAATCGACATAATCATGAAATAAGCTCAATAATCTCATAGAATCATTGTTCTCACAACTTGAGACTTTTAACCATAAGATCATCATCATCATAACCATCACAGAAAATATTCTCATGTTTGACATCATCATTATCATCATAAAAATATGTTCATCGCTGTTATCATAAGAGCTCACAAAATCATAAATCTCTAGTTTGGAAAATACGGCATTTTGGAAAACATTTATGGGTTATCGGGAAAGGAATCATGCCTTGGAGTCATAAACTTCTAACTTTTAAAAACAAAAAGAGTTATGGAAACATTTATGAAATCGTACCATAGGAATCATGCCTTTGAAAGAAAGGGACGAGCCTTAACATACCTTTGGAGTTTATTCTCCGACTTTCCAACTTGCTTCCCCGCGCGATTTATTTAGGATCATTCTGTCATCTCATAATCTACATAGGCAACCATTCGTATTATCATTAGGCTCATTGTCACACTCTTATCTTAAGTCTCTAAATAAATTCCTTTTAAGGCCTGCCGAAATTCGGACAACATCTCCCCTATCTATATGCCCAGCCCGAATTCTCAATACCAACAATTAACAACCAATAACAACAACAGAAACAACAACAACCTCATTACTACCAAAATATTCCATATGATATTTTCTCCAACTCCTCCACAAACGAATTTGCTACATAATTATTCCATAAATTTATCTCCGTAAATAAGCCTTAAATGATACCAAAAGAGAAAGATTCATACCTTACTTCCGTTTAATACAAACATATCTCCAATACTTGCCTTACTCCAAGCCATAAATTTACCGCAACACAATATTATAATCGTAGCTATCACGGAATCTAGGAACCGGAGATTTTTACTTAACTCGTATCAAATTTAATGGAGGGAAGGTTGGAGAACTCTCTAGAATTTTTGGGAAATATTTTTGGGCTGGTTTCTTGGTTGAAATGAGGGTTAAACCCCTTTATATAGTTGCTCCAAAGTCGATCGTACCAAGACTGTTCACCGCCCTACCGTAGCAAGATCTTGTTCATCCGCTTTAAATTATTTCGAGACCTAAAACTTTTATACACCGATCTCTTTATTTGCATACTTGAATATGTCCAAAAATCCATACAAATTCGTATAGCTTATTCAACATCCCAAACTTAGCAAAACTTATTTTTTTTTCCGATTCGTTTAACCTCCAACCTTCGCGGCACTTACTTATCACTTGTTGAACATAACATAAACACTTATAACCTCAAACATATTCCTGCCCTTTGAGCTTATGTGACTAACCTATGATGCAACTTAACGCATGAAAATACGGGATGTAACATTTGTAATCAAGTAATGCAACCGACATAGCAATCCGAACAAGGATGTATTTTACTTAGCTCATCTGGTAGTTATGAGTCAATGTCTAAATCCGCTCCAATTAACAACTTTTGTCCCATAGGGATGCTTGAATTAGTAGTATGTCTAGTTATCCGTACTATCCATACAATGTCACTTATCCCTCTTCTTCGATACCCAAAGTTCACTTATGGCGTCATCTTTCCTTTTTCTTCCCATATCAAATTATTCCTCTCTTTCCCGTAAGGGTTATAGTAACCATATGTGCAACTAATACCATCTTTGTCTTCAAGGATCTAAGTCTCATGCGTAACTAATACCTCTTATGCCTCATACTCTTTTACACTTGTGTTGCACTCAATATTGATTTCCAAACCAATCATAACCATATCGTGTATGTCGTTGATGATAGCCTTGCTTTATCGCTTTATCGTCGTACGATAAACTCATAACTCATGGCCCTATTTTTCTTTCCAACTTATTCCTTTATATACTTTGCTCGCTCTGTCTTGGTATAGGATATTCATAGGAGATGCATCTTCCTTTTCTCATAATACAACTACTTCTTAAGTTCGCGTACTTCGCATATTTCCTTTTCTTTCTATACCCATACTTATTCCTTTACATTATTTCCTCCTCAATTTATCTTATTACCTCCTGTTTTATAATCAATCCTTTATTCTTCGCACAAGGAACCCTATTCTTAACTTAGTACCACTTTGTCCTTTAGAATGTATTACTTCTATGCAATCCATTCTTCGCTTCCAAAACTTATTCTGTTCATTCTGATCATCCCCTTTCATCCTTATTATGTTGATCTTTTTTCCTAACAATCTTTCTATTTCGTTATTCATCTTTTCGTAGTCTTGTTCTTTTACATCCAACCAAAGATATCACTCATGATCTCGATTATACAAATCATAAACTGTTACTACTTTGCCATATCACTTTCTCTGATTTCTTTTTCAAGTTGACTTCCTTTTTCTTTTTTCTTGCTATCATTTTTGTCATTGCGAAACCTACCATCTTTAGACTTTCCTTGCTATTAACAAGGTCTTATAAGATCTCTTGATCATAATCTATAGGGTTCCATATCCGTTATAGCCCGTATTTTGCGGACGTTGGGAGAAGTTAAGGACAAGACTATGTTCTAAAATTATTTTAATGCATTAGTAGGTTATGAGCATTATTTATGGACGTTGGTAGCATGAAAATATTGAGAGAGGTTAAGGATTCGCAAAATGACTAATGGAAATAGTGTGGAAGGTTAGGGACAAAATGGTAATATCGAGGAAAGTCCAGGGTTAAAATGGGAATTTCACAAAAGTCTTGAAAGTTCATGAAATTTCCATGTTGGTTGTGTGGCATAAGTATATGCCCCCATTGCTTAGGGGGTTAAAGAGTATCAAGGAAGACATTTGGTCTTCTTTGAATAAATGAGAAAATTCAAGAAAAGAAAGGAAATTTCTAGAGAAAGAAAGAAGGGCCATGTGTCCATATTATTTTATTGAGGGACTTAAAAATAAATAAATAATTAAGAGGTGGAAGATACTTATATATAAGTGAGAAGTCTTCCTTTTAGTTGAAGAGAGTTGGAGAAGGAGAAAACAAAAGAAAGAAGAGCAAGAAAAGCATGGGCCATTGGGCCATGCTCCATGATTTTTGTCCCCATGAAATCTTGCCCCAAAAATTATTTCCTTCATGTATTCCTACCAATTCAAGGGCCTACACAATGTGGTGTAGTTATTTCGGAAGATAAGATGCTTGTTTCATCAATTTAGCAACCTTAGCCAAGAGGGAAGTTGAAGGAAAAAGGTAAGAATTCAACCTTCCTTTCTATGTTATGGATGTTTGTGCATGTTGTAGTGAACGAAAATGAGCGAAATTCATGGAGAATATGGATGTTTGAGGGTGGCCGTGTAGGTGCTTGCATTGTATGGAAGTGATGAATTAATTCTTATGTGGTATTTTAATTGTTGTTGTTATGTATTTTATGATGAAATGAATGAAGAGCATGAAATATAGAAGTTGTGGAGGTGGCCGTGTATGCATGGTGTGGCCATGAGTGTGTAGTGTGTAAGGCCGTGTGTGTGTTGGTTGTAGTGTGAGAAAATTTTATCTAGTGCCTTGGTTGTTGTTGTAAAGTAAAGAAAAGGATGAAAATCCAAGAAAAATATGCATGTGTGTGTATAGCCGAATAGAATAATGTATGTGTAGAAAAATGGATTGAATTTATTTAATGGTTTGGGGGATTGAAAGTAGGGTTGTTGTGGTTAAATTGGAAAGAAGGAAGTATGTCGTTGTTGTTTCATTGAAGTTAGAAGGTTTCGGGTAAGGTAGTATGTTGATTGAGTTGTCGGAATATCTTGTGAAATGAATATTAATGGCTTGTTGTATTGTTGGCACCGTTGGAATTATTGTTAGTTTGGCCGGGTTGAATTCCCGGGATTGTTATTGTTGAAATTAGCCAAGTTGAACTTGGCGGTATGGTGTATATACAAGGAAAATGTCGGAATTTCGGTAGCCAAGTGTCATTTTAAGAATCCAATTCTAAATGCACTAATCAATGTTTACAAACATGACAAATGTAGATTTTGGCGGATTTGCAACCTGAATTTGGAGTAGTAGGAGAAGCGGAAAGAGGTATGTAAGACTTCACTTTCCTTCTTTGGCATGTCTTAGATGTAATAGGCTTGAATACGTGTCTCAGGGGCCACTCTAATTCTAGAAATCCGAGCCCAAATTTGACTACTATTCATTCAGTAGAATTGAATTAAATGCTCATGAATAGTTGAAAGAATTGTCTAAACACCTAGAACTTGCATGAATAGGATCCGTTTACCCTAAGACTCTCATAAGTCATGTCATGAAGTGTATCATACGTAAATTGTGTACGCCACCCCATTAGATCCGAGGTGGGCCCACTATTCCCAAATTCCTTTCTATTGTCCCGTTTGGCTTATCTCCGTACTATAGCTAATGGAAGTTCTTGGTTATCATTCCGACTACCAAACAATAGCTGTGTTAACTAAACCCTTGACCCCAAGGCATGATTTTCCTTACTAAAAGTTTACAAGTGTTTTCCAAAATATTCATTTTTCTTCAAAAACCAAGTTTTACAATATTGAAAGTCTTAATGACTAAAACGACGACTATGGTTCTATGATGATAATGATGATGCCAGATATGAGAAGAAGTATATGATGAATATGTCAAGGATATGTTCTTACCACGAATATGACGATATGGAATGTTAAGCTATTTCTTGATCTCGGCCTCCCTTACTCATGAACGATAACTATTTTTAAAGATCCCAAAGCATATGAACGTGCCTTATGGTCCTATTCTATGTTTGCTCATGATGTCACTCTCCATTGATAGTCTCGCCTTATTACTAGTTCTTTCAAGGTGAGATAAAGTGCCCATGATTATTCCATAATACAATCGGAGGTTTCCGACCTTATGTCACTCCGATAGTTACATGATTTTCCTTGGGCTCTCATGCATGCTGCTATGACATGATATATGTATAAGTATATGTATATGTATATGTATATGGGGAAGATGGGGAAAAGGGCCGAGGGCGCTATAGACGCGCGGCCACTCGGTTGGAGAATGATATGATACCGTCCCGGACGCGGGATGCCCGGACGCGGGATATGTGGTTAAATGGATCAGAGTCGACGCCTCGGCAATATGATATGTTCTATTTTCTATATATATGAAATAAAAGTGTTTTCAAAGAAAGTAAAGTATAATGTATATGGATCGGGCTGCACGTTCCACAGCAATGTATATGGATCGGGTTGCACGTTCCGCAGCACTAAGCATGCATGGCATCCGCCCTCAGGGGCACTCGTATGCACAGGTTACTCTGTTATACTATGATGTGTTCTATGTTTCCATGCAGTAAGTGTTCACATGTACAGGTTATTCCTTTACCTCACGCTATGATATCCTGTTTTTACTCATGTTTATATCTCTTACTATGTTATTATTCATGCCTTACATACTCAGTACATGGTTCGTACTGACCCCTCTTCTTCGGGTCGCGTTTCATGCCGCGCAAGTACACCCAGATGATGCGAAGTTAGCATAAAAGATGTTCCAGCGTGGTTGGCGAGCTCCGTTCTCTGGAGTGTAGCCGAGTCAGAGCTTGTATGCTAGGATTTCTGATTGCAGTTAGAGACTTTGTAGACAGAGTTGTGGGCATAGAGAGTCATTCGGCCAGCGGCTCCACTAGCCGATGTTTCATAAGTGTTATGTTATGTGTTTCGTATAAATATAGACTTTGTTTAAATTGAGTACAAAAGAAAATTTCTGAAGGTTTTACTACGTTTTCATTCTTATTAATGTAAGTCTAAGGGAGTCTACATATGTAATAAGAGTCAGAGGGTTCGCTCGGCTCCGGTTACGGGGTCGGGTGCCCATCACACCCTAGCAAGATCGGGGTGTGACATCTACTGCCCCATGGCTCGCTTATTGGTTTCACCCTTGTATTCACTCTTTATTCATATAGAACATATCACATCTTTAGTCATTTCCTCGCTATACTTTACTTACCTTGTATTGCAGTTCTTGCTACGTTCTCATTATATCTTGATCATAATCTGTCACGACTCGAACTACGGGCCGCGACGGGCATCCGGGGCTAACCACCGAACACCGCTCATATTACTGCTTATCTGCTATCATTCATCCCGTATGCTCGTAATCATATAAAACCGTCATGTTCGAAATACGTTAACTTTTATAAAACATAAGCCCTTCGGCTATCAAAATAATATATACAAATACACATATATATACACGGAGACCACAATACTACCCACACATACGTGACTACGAGCCTCTAATGGAATACCAAACATATAGACGGGACGGGACCTGTCGTGCCCAAAATGTGAATATACAAATATGTACCAAAAGAATAATCAAAGCACCTCCGACGATGGAGTGCTCACAATCGCCCACCGACTCCTAGGGATCGGCACCGTCTCCTTGCCTACTCCGTGGGCATGAACACGAGCGTCCAAAGAAAAGGCGGGACGTCGGTTAACATTGTCCGAGTATGTAAGTGCGTAAATGAAGCAAACATAACTCCGGAAATCGTAAATCATGAGATGAGGGCATAACCTGTGCCATCTTTACATATGAACCAGCTTTCATGTACAAAATACTATACATAAATACATCACATACATTATCATAGATGCAATCGCCTCTTCATACTCATCATATGTTCCCGCTCCCGGGGGACCATCCCATGACCCCCTAGTGGT